>NW_028187922.1:0-181000 GCF_964204655.1 Triturus cristatus | reverse complement strand
GCATGACCCCCCACACTGCCCGAATACCACTGCACTTCCCTAAACCCTGAAACACCACCACCTGCACGTCCCCCTACACTGCCCGAACACCACTGCACTGTCCGAAACCCTGAAACACCAACACCAGCACAACCCCTACACTGCCCGAACACCACTGCTCTGCCCTAATCCTTGAAACACCACACCCAGCACGACCCACTACTCTGCCCGAACACCACTGCTCTGCCCTAAACCCTGAAACACCACCCCCAGCACGCCCCCCTACACTGCCCGAAAACCACTGCACTGCCCAAAACCCTGAAACACTAACCCCAGCACGACCCCCTATACTGCCCGAACACCACTGCACTGGCCTAAACCCTGAAACACTAGCCTCAGCACGACACCCTACACTGCATGAACACCACTGCACTGCCCTAAACCCTGAAACACTAGGACCAGCACGTCCCCCTACACTGCCCGAACACCGCTGCACTGCCCAAAACCCTGAAACACTAACCCCAGCACGACCCCCTATACTGCCCGAACACCACTGCACTGGACTAAACCCTGAAACACTATCCCCAGCACGCCTCCCTACACTGCCCGAACACCACTGCTCTGCCCTAAACCCTGAAACACTAGGACCAGCATGACCCCCTACACTGCCCGACCACCACTGCACTGCCCTAAACCCTAAAACACCAGCCCCGGCACGACCCCCTACACTGCCCAAACACCACTGCACTGCCCTAAACCTTGAAACACCACCCCAGCACGACCCCTACACTGCCCGAACACCACTGCACTGAACCCTGAAACACCACCCCCAGAAAGACCCCCCACACTGCCCGAACACCACTGCACTGCCCTAAACCCTGAAACACCACCCCCAGCATGACCCCCTACACTGCCCGAACACCACTGCCCTAAACCCTGAAACACCACCCCCAGAAAGACCCCCTACACTGCACAAACACCAATGCACTGCCCTAAACCCTGAAACACCACCCCCAGCACGACCCCCTACACTGCCCGAACACCACTGCTCTGCCCTAATCCTTGAAACACCACCCCCAGCACGACCCACTACTCTGCCCAAACACCACTGCTCTGCCCTAAACCCTGAAACATCACCCCCAGCACGCCCCCCTACACTGCCCGAACACCACTGCAATGCTCTAAACCCTGAAACACCAGCCCCCGCACGACCCCCTACACTGCCAAAACACTACTGCACGACCCACTACACTGCCCAAACACCACTGCACTGCCTTAAAGCCTGAAACACTAGCCCCCGCATGACCCCCTACACTGCCCAAACACCACTGCACTGCCCTCAATCCTGAAACACAATAGCCCCCGCACTACCCCTACACTGTCTGAACACCACTGCACTGCCCTAAAGCCTGAAACAGCAGTTCCCGCACAACCCCCCACACTGCCTGAACACCACTGCACTGCCCTAAACCCTGAAACTCCACCCCAAGCACGCCCCCCTACACTGCCCAAACACCACTACACTGCCCTAAACCCTGAACCACCACCCCCAGCACGACCCCCTAGACTGCCCGAGCACCACTGCCCTAATCCATGAAACACCACCTCCTGCAAGACCCCCTACACTGCCCGAACACCACTGCACCAAATCCTGAAACACTACCCACAGCATGGCCCCCTATACTGCCCGAATACCACTGCCCTAAACCCTGAAACAAAACCCCCTTTAAGACCCCTTACACTGCCCGAACACCACTGCACTGCCCTATACCTTGAAACACCACCCCTGCACGAACCCCTACACTGTCAGAACAAAACTGCACTGCCCTAAACCCTAAAACACCACCCTCAGCATGACCCCCTACACTGCCCGAACACCACTGCACTGCCCAAAATCCTGAAACACCAGACCCCGCACGACCCCCTACACTGCCCGAACACCACTGCACTGCCCTAAACCCTGAAACACCAACCCCAGCACAACCCCTACACTGCCAATCACCACTGCACTGAACCCTGAAACACCACCCCCAGCATGAATCCCCACACTGCCCGAACACCACTGCCCTATTCCTTGAAACACCACCCCCAGCAAGACCCTCTACACTGCCCGAATACCACTGCCCTAAACCCTGAAACAACACCCCCTGCAAGACCCTCTACATTGCCTGAACACCACTGCACCACTGCCCTAATCCCTGAAACACCACCCACAGCAAGACCCCCTACACTGCCCGAACAGCACTGCCCTAAACCCTGAAACACCATCCCCTGCAAGACCTCCTACACTGCCCAAACACCACTGCACTGCCATAAACCCTTAAACAACACCCCCTGCACGACCCCCTACACTGTCCAAACACCATTGCACTGTCCTAAACCCTGAAACACCACCCCCAGCACGACCCCCTAGACTGCCTGAACACCACTGCACTGCCCTAAACCCTGAAACACCAGCCCCAGCACAACCCCCTACACTGCACGAACACCACTGCACTGCCCTAAACCCTGACACACCAGCCCCAGCATGACCTTCTACACTGCACAAACACCACCGCACTGTCCTAAACCCTGAAACACAAGCCCCAGCACGACCCCCTACACTGCCTGAACACCACTGCACTGCCCTAAACCCTGAAACACCAGCCCCAGCACGACCCCCTACACTGCCCATTAACCACTGCACTGCCCTAAACCCTGAAACACCAGCCCCAGCACGACCCCCTACAAAGCCTGTACACCACTGCACTGCCCTAAACCCTGAAACACCAGCCCCAGCACGACCCCCTACTCTGCCCGAACACCACTGCACTGCCCTAAACCTTGAAACTCCACCCCCTGCATGACCCCCCACACTGCCCGAATACCACTGCACTTCCCTAAACCCTGAAACACCACCACCTGCACGTCCCCCTACACTGCCCGAACACCACTGCACTGTCCGAAACCCTGAAACACCAACACCAGCACAACCCCTACACTGCCCGAACACCACTGCTCTGCCCTAATCCTTGAAACACCACACCCAGCACGACCCACTACTCTGCCCGAACACCACTGCTCTGCCCTAAACCCTGAAACACCACCCCCAGCACGCCCCCCTACACTGCCCGAAAACCACTGCACTGCCCAAAACCCTGAAACACTAACCCCAGCACGACCCCCTATACTGCCCGAACACCACTGCACTGGCCTAAACCCTGAAACACTAGCCTCAGCACAACACCCTACACTGCATGAACACCACTGCACTGCCCTAAACCCTGAAACACTAGGACCAGCACGTCCCCCTACACTGCCCGAACACCGCTGCACTGCCCAAAACCCTGAAACACTAACCCCAGCACGACCCCCTATACTGCCCGAACACCACTGCACTGGACTAAACCCTGAAACACTATCCCCAGCACGCCTCCCTACACTGCCCGAACACCACTGCACTGCCCTAAACCCTGAAACACTAGGACCAGCATGACCCCCTACACTGCCCGACCACCACTGCACTGCCCTAAACCCTAAAACACCAGCCCCGGCACGACCCCCTACACTGCCCAAACACCACTGCACTGCCCTAAACCTTGAAACACCACCCCAGCACGACCCCTACACTGCCCGAACACCACTGCCCTGAACCCTGAAACACCACCCCCAGAAAGACCCCCCACACTGCCCGAACACCACTGCACTGCCCTAAACCCTGAAACACCACCCCCAGCATGACCCCCTACACTGCCCGAACACCACTGCCCTAAACCCTGAAACACCACCCCCAGAAAGACCCCCTACACTGCACAAACACCAATGCACTGCCCTAAACCCTGAAACACCACCCCCAGCACGACCCCCTACACTGCCCGAACACCACTACTCTGCCCAAAACCCTGAAACACCAGCCCCAGCATGACCCCCTACACTGCCCGAACACCACTGCTCTGCTTTAAACCCTGAAACACCACCCCCAGCACGACCCACTACTGTTCCGAAACACCACTGCCCTGCCCTCAACCCAGAAACACCACCCCCAGCACGTCCCCTTACACTGCCCGAACACCACTGCACTGCCCAAAACCCTGAAACACTAACCCCCGCATGACCCCTTATACTGCCCGAACACCACAGCACTGCCCTAAACCCTGAAACAACACCACCTGCATGACCGCCTACACTGCCCGAACACCAGCGCACTGCCCTTAAACCTGAAACACTACCCCCAGGACGGCCCACTCCACTGCCCGACCACCACTGCACTGCCCTAAACCCTGAAACCCCACCCCCAGCATGATCCCCTACGCTGCCTGAACACTACTACACTGCCCTAAACCCTGAAACACTACCCCCAGCAAGACCCCCTACCCTGCTCAAACACTACTCCACTGCCCTAAGCTCTGAAACATCACCTCCAGCAAGAACCCCTACACTGCCCGAACACCACTGCCCTAAACCCTGAAACACCACCCCCAGAAAGACCCCCTACACTGCCCGAACACCACTGCATTGCCCTAAACCCTGAAACACCACCCCAAGCACGACCCCCTACACTGCCCGAACACCACTGCCCTAAACCCTGAAACACCACCCCCAGAAAGACCCCCTACACTGCACGAACACCACTGCACTGCCCTAAACCCTGAGACACCACCCCCAGCACAAACCCCTACACTGCCCGAACACCACTGCATTGCCCTAAACCCTGAAACACCAGCCAGCACGACCCCCTACACTGCCCGAACAACCCTGCACTGCCCTAAACCCTGAAACACCAGCCCCAGAACGACCCCCTACATTGCATGAACCCCACTGCACTGTCCTAAACCCTGAAACACCAACCCCAGCATGACCCCCTACACTGCCTGAACACCACTGCACTGCCCTAAACCCTGACACACCAGCCCCAAAATGACCCCCTACACTGCCCGAACACCACTGCATTGCCCTAAACCCTGAAACACCAGCCAGCACGACCCCCTACACTGCCCGAACAACCCTGCACTGCCCTAAACCCTGAAACACCAGCCCCAGAACGACCCCCTACATTGCATGAACCCAACTGCACTGTCCTAAACCCTGAAACACCAACCCCAGCATGACCCACTACACTGCCTGAACACCACTGCACTGCCCTAAACCCTGAAACACTACCCTCAGCATGACCCCCTACACTGCCCGAACACCACTGCTCTGCCCTAAACCCTGAAACACCACCCCAGCACGACCCACTACTGTGCCGAAAAACCAGTGCTCTGCCCTAAACCCAGAAACACCACCCCTAGCACGTCCCCTACACTGCCCGAACACCACTGCACTGCCCAAAACCATGAAACACTAACCCCAGCATGACCCCCTGTACTGCCCGAACACCACTGCACTGCCCTAAACCCTGAAACGCTAGTGCCAGCATGACCCCCTACACTGCCCGAACACCACTGCACTGCCCAAAACCCTGAAACACCAGACCCCGCACGACCCCTTACACTGCCAGAACACCAGTGCACTGCCCTAAACCCTGAAACACCAGCCACCGCACGATCCGTCTCACTACCCTAACACCACTGCACTGCCCTAAAGCCTGAAACACCAGCCCCCACACAACACCCTACACTGCCCGAACGCTACAGCACTGCCCTAAACCCTGAAACACCAGCCCCCGCATGACCACCTACACTGCCCGAACACCACTGCACTGCCCTAAACCCTGAAACAACAACCCCAGCACAACCCCTACACTGCCCAAACACCACTGCACTGAACCCTGAAACACTAACCCCAGCACGAACCCCTATACTGCCCGAACACCACTGCACTGGCCTAAACCTTGAAACACTATCCCCAGCACGCCTCCCTACACTGCCCGAACACCACTGCACTGCCCTAAACCCTGAAACACTAGGACCAGCATAACCCCCTACACTGCCCGACCACCACTGCACTGCCCTAAATCCTGAAACACTAGCCCCGGCACGACCACCTACACTCCCCAAACACCACTGCACTGCCCTAAACCCTGAAACACCACCCCAGCACGACCCCCTACATTGCCCGAACACCACTGCACTGAACCCTGAAACACCACCCCCAGAAAGACCCCCTACACTGCCCGAACACCACTGCACTGCCCTAAACCCTGAAACACCAACCCCAGCACAACCCCTACACTGCCCGAACACCACTGCACTGAACCCTGAAACATCAACCCCAGCATGAATCTCCACACTTCCCGAACACCACTGCCCTATTCCTTGAAACACCACCCCCAGCAAGACCCTCTACACTGCCTGAATACCACTGCCCTAAACCCTGAAACAACACCCCCTGCAAGACCCCCTACATTGCCTGAACACCGCTGCATCACTGCCCTAATCCCTGAAACACCACCCACAGCAAGACCTCCTACACTGCCCCAACACCACTGCACTGCCCTAAACCCTTAAACACCACCCCCTGCACGACCCCCTACATTGTCCAAACACCATTGCACTGTCCTAAACCCTGAAATACCAGCCCCAGCACGACCCCCTACACTGCCTGAACACCACTGCACTGCCCTAAACCCTTAAACACCAGCCCCAGCACGACCCCCTACACTGCACGAACACAACTGCACTGCCCTAAACCCTGACACACCAGCCCCAGCACGACCTTCTACACTGCACAAACACCACTGCACTGTCCTAAACCCTGAAACACAAGCCCCAGCATGACCCCCTACACTGCCTGAACACCACTGCACTGCCCTAAACCCTGAAACAGCAGCCCCAGCACAACCCCCTACACTGCCCATTAACCACTGCACTGCCCTAAACCCTGAAACACCAGCCCCAGCACGACCCCCTACACTGCCTGTACACCACTGCAATGCACTAAACCCTGAAACACCAGCCCCAGCACGACCCCCTACTCTGCCCGAACACCACTGCACTGCCCTAAACCTTGAAACTCCACCCCCTGCATGACCCCCTACACTGCCCGAACACCACTGCACTTCCCTAAACCCAGAAACACCACCACCTGCACAACCCCCTACACTGCCCAAACACCACTGCACTGTCCTAAACCCTGAAACACCAACCCCAGCACAACCCCTACACTGCCCGAACACCACTGCTCTGCCCTAATCCTTGAAACACCACCCCCAGCACGACCCACTACTCTGTCCGAACACCACTGCTCTGCCCTAAACCCTGAAACATCAACCCCAGCACACCCCCTACACTGCCAGAACACCACTGCACTGCCCAAAACCCTGAAACACTAACCCCAGCACGACCCCTATACTGCCCGAACACCACTGCACTGGCCTAAACCCTGAAACACCAGCCCCAGCACGACACCCTACACTGCATGAACACCACTGCACTGCCCTAAACCCTGAAACACTAGGACCAGCACGTCCCCCTACACTGCCCGAACACCACTGCACTGCCCAAAACCCTGAAACACTAACCCCAGCACGACCCCCTACACTGCCCGAACACCACTGCACTTCCCTAAACCCTGAAACACCACAACCTGCACGACCCCCTACACTGCCCGAACACCACTGCACTGTCCTAAACCCTGAAACACCAACCCCAGCACAACCCCTACACTGCCCGAACACCACTGCTCTGCCCTAATCCTTGAAACACCACCCCCAGCACGACCCACTACTCTGCCCGAACACCACTGCTCTGCCCTAAACCCTGAAACACCACCCCCAGCACACCCCCCTACACTACCCGAACACCACTGCACTGCCCACAACCCTGAAACACTAACCCCAGCACGACCCCCTATATGGCCCGAACACCACTGCACTGGCCTAAACCTTGAAACACTAGCCCCAGCACGCCTCCCTACACTGCCCGAACACCACTGCACTGCCCTAAACCCTGAAACACTAGGACCAGCATAACCCCCTACAGTGCCCGACCACCACTGCACTGCCCTAAATCCTGAAACACCAGCCCCGGCACGACCACCTACACTGCCCAAACACCACTGCACTGCCCTAAACCCTGAAACACCACCCCAGCACGACCCCCTACATTGCCCGAACACCACTGCACTGAACCCTGAAACACCACCCCCAGAAAGACCCCCTACACTGCCCGAACACCACTGCACTGCCCTAAACCCTGAAACACCACCCCCAGCACGACCCCCTACACTGCCCGAACACCACTGCCCTAAATCCTGAAACACCACCCCCAGAAAGACCCCCTACACTGCACAAACACCAATGCACTGCCCTAAACCCTGAAACACCACCCCCAGCACGACCCCCTACACTGCCCGAACACCACTGCTCTGCCCGAAACCCTGACACACCAGCCCCAGCATGACCCCCTACATTGCATGATCACCACTGCATTGCCCTAAACCCTGAAACACCAGCCAGCATGACCCCCTACACTGCCCGAACACCACTGCTCTGCCCTAAACCCTGAAACACCACCCCCAGCACGACCCACTACCATGCCGAAACACCACTGCTCTGCCCTCAACCCAGAAACACCACCCCCAGCACGTCCCCTTACACTGCCCGAACACCACTGCACTGCCCAAAACCCTGAAACACTAACCCCCGCATGACCCCTTATACTGCCCGAACACCACAGCACTGCCCTAAACCCTGAAACAACACCCCCTGCATGACCCCCTACACTGCCCGAACACCAGCGCACTGCCCTTAAGCCTGAAACACTACCCCCAGGACGGCCCACTCCACTGCCCGACCACCACTGCATTGCCCTAAACCATGAAACACCACCCCCAGCACAGCCCCCTACACTGCCCAAACACCACTGCACTGCCCTAAACCCTGAAAGCCCACCCCCAGCACGATCCCCCACGCTGCCTGAACACTACTACACTGCCCTAAACGCTGAAACACTAACCCCAGCAAGACTCCCTACCCTGCTCAAACACTACTGCACTGCCCTAAGCTCTGAAACATCACCTCCAGCAAGAACCCCTACACTGCCCGAACACCACTGCCCTAAACCCTGAAACACCACCCCCAGAAAGACCCCCTATACTGCCCGAACACCACTGCACTGCCCTAAACCCTGAAACACCACCCCCAGCACGACCCCCTACACTGCCCGAACACCACTGCCCTAAACCCTGAAACACCACCCCCAGAACGACCCCCTACACTGCACGAACACCACTGCACTGTCCTAAACCCTGAAACACCACCCCCAGCACAAACCCCTACACTGCCCGAACACCACTGCTCTGCCCAAATCCCTGACACACCAGCCCCAGAATGACCCCCTACACTGCCCAAACACCACTGCATTGCTCTAAACCCTGAAACACCAGCCAGCAGGACCTCCTACACTGCCCGAACAACCCTGCACTGCCCTAAACCCTGAAACACCAGCCCCAGCACGACCCCCTACATTGCATGAACCCCACTGCACTGTCCTAAACCCTGAAATACCAACCCCAGCATGACCCCCTACACTGCCTGAACACCACTGCACTGCCCTAAACCCTGAAACACCACCCCCAGCATGACCCCCTACACTGCCCGAACACCACTGCTCTGCCCTAAACTCTGAAACACCACCCCAGCACGACCCACTACTGTGCCGAAAAACCAGTGCTCTGCCCTAAACCCAGAAACACCACCCCAGCACATCCCCCTACACTGCCCGAACACCACTGCACTGCCCAAAACCCTGAAACACTACCCCCAGCATGACCCCCTGTACTGCCCGAACACCACTGCACCGCCCTAAACCCTGAAACGCTAGTGCCAGCATGACCCCCTACACTGCCCAAACACCACTGAACTGCCCTAAATCCTGAAACACTAGGACCAGCACGACCCCCTACACTGCCCGACCACCACTGCACGGCCCTAAACCCTGAAACACTAGCCCCAGCACAACCCCCTACACTGCCCGACCACCACTGCACTGCCATAAACCCTGAAACACCAGCCCCCTCACGAACCCCTACACTGCCCGAATACCACTGCACTGCCCTAAACCCTTAAACACCAGCCCCCGCACAACCCCCTACACTGCCCGAACACCACTGCAATGCTCTAAACCCTGAAACACCAGCCCCCGCACGACCCCCTACACTGCCAAAACACTACTGCACGACCTACACACTGCCCAAACACCACTGCACTGCCCTAAAGCCTGAAACACCAGCCCCCGCATAACCCCCCACACTGCCTGACCACCACTGCACTGCCCTAAACCCTGAAACTCCACCCCAAGCACGACCCCCTACACTGCCCAAACATCACTACACTGCCCTAAACCCTGAAACACCACCCCCAGCATGACCCCCTACCCTGCCCGAACACCACTGCACTAAACCCTGAAACACCACCCCCAGCACGACCCCTTACTCTGCCCGAGCACCACTGCCCTGATCCATGAAACACCACCTCTTGCAAGACCCTTTCCTCTAAGTCAGGGCGTAGGATTACCTCTTTAAAAATAACCCCTGCTCACCCTCGAGGTAACGTGGCGCGTGCAGTCAGGCTAGATTCCAGAGGGCATTAGGTTAAGTGTTCAAGATATCTCACACAATAATCACCACCCCACCACACAAAGACACAAGACTGTATTTATATCAAAATAAAGTTCTTTATATAAAAGATTTCTTCAAGCAGGATGTCAAAATACAGTTATTTCACTTAAATAAGGTTCCAGTTACTTTAAATGCTTTTAGGCAGTCCACAGTTCTTAAAATGGCGCTTATTCAAAACAAGCTTCTTTGGGGTTCTGTGCGCTTCGTAGCGCCTTCGGTACGCTTCGTACTAAGTTTTGGACGTCTCTTGCCATTTCTCACGCTTCTCGCGTGAGCAAGCGTACTCGGAACGTTAACCGTACGGATCATTCGGTACGCCTCTTCCCAAACCTCACGCTTCTCACTTGAGCAACGCACTGTACTTTCAATGGGGGACGATTCGTACCTTTCTGGATCGCTTCGTACAGTCGCTCCGAAGGTTGCTAAAGCGCACGCTTTCCGCGTGAGCAGCGTAGCGGGTCTCAAGCGTCAGTACGGCCCGAACCAAGCAACGGACGGGTCGTACCAACGCGCGCTGCACACAGTACCTGAAATTTCTTGAAGGGCAAAGGTCCTGGCGGCTCCAGAAGTCGGTGAGTGGTGTCCCACATCGCGTTGCTGTCCCTGGAGGTCAGAGGATGGCGGTGCTTCGTGGGACACGTCTAGGCTTCCGGACACGCACCAGAGGTCAGAAGCAGGAGGGGCAGCTCGGGGGCAATTTCTTCAGCGCGTCGCACTGGCGGCTTCACGGGGAGGACACACAGTGCGTCGTAGGTCCTTACAGGGGCTTCCACGGCCAGGGGGGTCGCAGAGGCTCGGCGCTCAGAGCCTAACCAGTCTCTTCTTTGCGGTGCGAGTTACGGCTCGGGGGCAGATGCTTGGACCAGGTAGACAGGTCTTTGCGGTGCTCGCAGTAGCCCCGGTGGCAGATGTCGCGGTGCTCAGAGGAGGGTCACACAGGTCCTCAGGGGTCAGCGTCACAGGATCGCCTCCAGCCTCTTCTCTTCTTCTTGGGGAAAGGTAGCGCCCACTGTTCCTGGGGCGCAGTTCAGTGGGCAAGTTCACCAGCAAGCCCTTGGAGATTGTTCAAAGCACAAGTTGAATAAAAGTCTTTTCCTTTATTCTTTTCTTCCTCTCCTTCCAGCAGTCAGGCACCCACCGCAGGCCAGTCTCTCAGGCATAGAGACAGTACTCCTCCATGCAGCTTTTCCAGGTCCTTCTCCTTCAGGCAGTTTCTTCCTGGCGCAAACAGGATCTGATTTCTTAGGAGCAGGGCTCCTTCTTTTATAGCAAGTTTCTTTTGTTCTTTGTCGCCAGGGGGCCTGGGCCTGGCTCAGTCCAGTTCTGGAGCACTTTGTTGTGGTGACTCTGCTCTTTCCTTTCAGCAGCAGGGCAGAGACATCAGCCGCTCCACAGGGGGCGGAGCCGGCATTGTGGTGGCAGAGCACAGGTCTATTCAGAGTCAAGGTGTACTCCTCACACCCATCCTGGTGTAATCTCTCTACTCACCACCTGGCAGCCAGCCTGTCTCCTGGAATTCCCCAGCCCTGCTCCTTACTGTTACTTGGCAGAACACACACACACAGCAGAGGCGGACTGAAATGGCCAGGTCAGTAAATACTAACTTTCTAAAAGTAGTATTTACAAACACAGGATATTAAAATAAACTTTACTAAAAGAAGTATTTTATTATTCTGAGTTCAGGCATACTAAACTTGACTTTCTACCATGTTCTCTGAGTCCACTGGGATTACAGCGTGTAGTAATCCCAGCAGCCCATTCTGGCCTATGGAGAGCAGGTAGCCTTCAATTGTGAAAAACGAAAATGGCTGTAATTCACTATTAGGACATGCCACACACATCAGGGCATGTCCTACCTTATACATACAATGCACCCTGCCCTTGGGCCTACCAGAGGGGTGACTAATATGTAGTTAAGTGAAGGTTTGGGGACTGGCAAGTAGGTGCACTTGCGCAATCAGCGCGACAGTACCAGACCGCGCGCAGGTTCTGCAGTGGCAGACACTAGACACATCTTACTAGGCCGCTTCTGTGGGTGGCACAACCAGTGCTGCAAGTGCACCAGCAGCATTTGTATTAACAAGCCCTGGCACTCCTGGTGCACTTTACTAGGGGCTGATAGTAAACCAAATAAGCCAAACATGGACACCAATCAATGTATACACTTTTCCAAAGGGAGCACTTGCACTGTGGCACTGATTAGCAGTGGCACAGTGCCCTGAGCAGCTAACACCAACAAAACACAATGAGGCACATCAGCAAAAAGTGGAAGGGAAAATCACGCAAGGTGCCAGGTCTAACAACCCCCTACACTGCCCGAACACCACTGCACTGCCCTAAACCCTGAAACACCAGACCGCACGACCCCCTACAATGCCAGAACACCAGTGCACTGCCCTAAACCCTGAAACAACAGCCACCGCACGATCCGTCTCACTACCCTAACACCACTGCACTGCCCTAAAGCCTGAAACACCAGCCCCCACACGACCCCATACACTGCCCGAACACTACAGCACTGCCCTAAACCCTGAAACACCAGGCCCCGCAGGACCCCCTACACTGCCCGAACACCACTGCACTGCCCTAAACCCTGAAACACCACCCCCAGCACGAACCCCTACACTGCCCGAACACTACAGCACTGCCCTAAACCCTGAAACACCAGCCCCCGCAGGACCCCCTACACTGCCCGAACACCACTGCACTGCCCTAAACCCTGAAACACCAACCCCAGCACGACCCCTACACTGCCCAAACACCACTGCACTGAACCCTGAAACACCACCCCCAGCATGAATCCCCACACTGCCGGAACACCACTGCCCTATTCCTTGAAACACCACCACCAGCAAGACCCTCTACACTGCCCGAATACCACTGCCCTAAACCCTGAAACACCACCCCCTGCAAGACCCCCTACATTGCCTGAACACCACTGCACCACTGCCCTAATCCCTGAATCACCACCCACAGCAAGACCCCCTACACTGCCCGAACACCACTGCCCTAAACCCTGAAACACCATCCCCTGCAAGACCTCCTACACTGCCCAAACACCACTGCACTGCCCTAAACCCTTAAAAACCACCCCCTGCATGACCCCCTACACTGTCCAAACACCACTGCACTGTCCTAAACCCTGAAATACCAGCCCCAGCACGACCCCCTACACTGCCTGAACACCACTGAACTGCCCTAAGCCCTGAAACACCAGCCCCAGCACGACCCCTACACTGCACAAACACCACTGCACTGCCCTAAACCCTGACACACCAGCCCCAGCACGACCTCCTAAACTGCACAAACACCATTACACTGTCCTAAACCCTGAAACACTAGCCCCAGCACGACCCCCTACATGCCTGAACACCACTGCACTGCCCTAAACACTGAAACACCACCCCCAGCACGCCCCCCTACTCTGCCCGAACACCATTGCACAGCCCAAAACCCTGAAACACTAACCCCAGCACGACCCCCTATACTGCCCGAACACCACTGCACTGGCCTAAACCCTGAAACACTAGCCCCAGCACGACCCCCTACACTGCACGAACACCACTGCACTGCCCTAAACCCTGACACACCAGCCCCAGCACGACCTCCTAAACTGCACAAACACCACTGCACTGTCCTAAACCCTGAAACACTAGCCCCAGCACGACCCCCTACACTGCCTGAACACCACTGCACTGCCCTAAACCCTGAAACACCAGCTCCAGCACGACCCCCTACACTGCCCGTTAACCACTGCACTGCCCTAAACCCTGAAACACCAGCCCCAGCACGACCCCCTACACTGCCTGTACACCACTGCACTGCCCTAAACCCTGAAACACCAGCCCCAGCACGACCCCCTACACTGCCCGTTAACCACTGCACTGCCCTAAACCCTGAAACACCAGCCCCAGCACGACCCCCTACACTGACTGTACACCACTGCCCTAAACCCTGAAACACCAGCCCCAGCACGACCCCCTACACTGCCCGAACACCACTGCTCTGCCCTAAACCCTGAAACACCACTCCCAGCACGCCCCCCTACACTGCCCGAACACCATTGCACAGCCCAAAACCCTGAAACACTAACCCCAGCACGACCCCCTATACTGCCCGAACACCACTGCACTGGCCTAAACCCTGAAACACTAGCCCCAGCACGACCCCCTACATGCCTGAACACCACTGCACTGCCCTAAACACTGAAACACCACCCCCAGCACGCCCCCCTACTCTGCCCGAACACCATTGCACAGCCCAAAACCCTGAAACACTAACCCCAGCACGACCCCCTATACTGCCCGAACACCACTGCACTGGCCTAAACCCTGAAACACTAGCCCCAGCACGACCCCCTACACTGCACGAACACCACTGCACTGCCCTAAACCCTGACACACCAGCCCCAGCACGACCTCCTAAACTGCACAAACACCACTGCACTGTCCTAAACCCTGAAACACTAGCCCCAGCACGACCCCCTACACTGCCTGAACACCACTGCACTGCCCTAAACCCTGAAACACCAGCTCCAGCACGACCCCCTACACTGCCCGTTAACCACTGCACTGCCCTAAACCCTGAAACACCAGCCCCAGCACGACCCCCTACACTGCCTGTACACCACTGCACTGCCCTAAACCCTGAAACACCAGCCCCAGCACGACCCCCTACACTGCCCGTTAACCACTGCACTGCCCTAAACCCTGAAACACCAGCCCCAGCACGACCCCCTACACTGACTGTACACCACTGCCCTAAACCCTGAAACACCAGCCCCAGCACGACCCCCTACACTGCCCGAACACCACTGCTCTGCCCTAAACCCTGAAACACCACTCCCAGCACGCCCCCCTACACTGCCCGAACACCATTGCACAGCCCAAAACCCTGAAACACTAACCCCAGCACGACCCCCTATACTGCCCGAACACCACTGCACTGGCCTAAACCCTGAAACACTAGCCCCAGCAGGACCCCCTACACTGCACGAACACCACTGCACTGCCCTAAACCCTGACACACCAGCCCCAGCACGACCTCCTAAACTGCACAAACACCACTGCACTGTCCTAAAACCTGAAACACTAGCCCCAGCAAGACCCCCTACACTGCCTGAACGCCACTGCACTGCCCTAAACCCTGAAACACCAGCTCCAGCACGACCCCCTACACTGCCCGTTAACCACTGCACTGCCCTAAACCCTGAAACACCAGCCCCAGCACGACCCCGTACACTGCCTGTACACCACTGCACTGCCCTAAACCCTGAAACACCAGCCCCAGCACGACCCCCTACTCTGCCCGAACACCACTGCACTGCCCTAAACCCTGAAACTCCACCCCCTGTATGACCCCCTACACTGCCCGAACACCACTGCACTTCCCTAAACCCTGAAACACCACCCCCTGCACGACCCCCTACACTGCCCGAACACCACTGCACTGTCCTAAACCCTGAAACACCAACCCCAGCACAACCCCTACACTGCCCGAACACCACTGCTCTGCCCTAATCCTTGAAACACCACCCCCAGCATGACCCACTATTCTGCCCGAACACCACTGCTCTGCCCTAAACCCTGAAACACCACCCCCAGCACGCCCCCTACACTGCCCGAACACCATTGCACAGCCCAAAACCCTGAAACACTAACCCCAGCACGACCCCCTATACGGCCCGAACACCACTGCACTGGCCTAAACCCTGAAACACTAGCCCCAGCACAACCCCCTACACTGCACGAACACCACTGCACTGCCCTAAACCCTGACACACAAGCCCCAGCACGACCTCCTAAACTGCACAAACACCCCTGCACTGTCCTAAACCCTGAAACACTAGCCCCAGCACTACCCCCTACACTGCCTGAACACCACTGCACTGCCCTAAACCCTGAAACACCACCCCAGCACGACCCCCTACATTGCCCGAACACCACTGCACTGAACCCTGAAACACCACCCCCAGAAAGACCCCCTACACTGCCCGAACACCACTGCACTGCCCTAAACCCTGAAACACCAACCCCAGCACAACCCCTACACTGCCCGAACACCACTGCACTGAACCCTGAAACATCACCCCCAGCATGAATCTCCACACTGCCCGAACACCACTGCCCTATTCCTTGAAACACCACCCCCAGCAAGACCCTCTACACTGCCTGAATACCACTGCCCTAAACCCTGAAACAACACCCCCTGCAAGACCCCCTACATTGCCTGAACACCGCTGCATCACTGCCCTAATCCCTGAAACTCCACCCACAGCAAGACCTCCTACACTGCCCCAACACCACTGCACTGCCCTAAACCCTTAAACACCACCCCCTGAACGACACCCTACATTGTCCAAACACCATTGCACTGTCCTAAACCCTGAAATACCAGCCCCAGCACGACCCCCTACACTGCCTGAACACCACTGCACTGCCCTAAACCCTTAAACACCAGCCCCAGCACGACCCCCTACACTGCACGAACACAACTGCACTGCCCTAAACCCTGACACACCAGGCCCAGCACGACCTTCTACACTGCACAAACACCACTGCACTGTCCTAAACCCTGAAACACAAGCCCCAGCACGACCCCCTACACTGCCTGAACACCACTGCACTGCCCTAAACCCTGAAACACCAGACCCAGCACAACCCCCTACACTGCCCATTAACCACTGCACTGCCCTAAACCCTGAAACACCAGCCCCAGCACGACCCCCTACTCTGCCCGAACACCACTGCACTGCCCTAAACCCTGAAACACCAACCCCAGCACAACCCCTACACTGCCGGAACACCACTGCACTGAACCCTGAAACATCACCCCCAGCATGAATCTCCACACTGCCCGAACACCACTGCCCTATTCCTTGAAACACCACCCCCAGCAAGACCCTCTACACTGCCCGAATACCACTGCCCTAAACCATGAAACAACACCCCCTTCAAGACCCCCTACATTGCCTGAACACCGCTGCATCACTGCCCTAATCCCTGAAACACCACCCACAGCAAGACCTCCTACACTGCCCCAACACCACTGCACTGCCCTAAACCCTTAAACACCACCCCCTGCACGACCCCCTACATTGTCCAAACACCATTGCACTGTCCTAAACCCTGAAATACCAGCCCCAGCACGACCCCCTACACTGCCTGAACACCACTGCACTGCCCTAAACCCTTAAACACCAGCCCCAGCACGACCCCCTACACTGCACGAACACAACTGCACTGCCCAAAACCCTGACACACCAGCCCCAGCACGACCTTCTACACTGCACAAACACCACTGCACTGTCCTAAACCCTGAAACACAAGCCCCAGCACGACCCCCTACACTGCCTGAACACCACTGCACTGCCCTAAACCCTGAAACACCAGACCCAGCACAACCCCCTACACTGCCCATTAACCACTGCACTGCCCTAAACCCTGAAACACCAGCCCCAGCACGACCCCCTACACTGCCTGTACACCACTGCACTGCACTAAACCCTGAAACACCAGGCCCAGCACGACCCCCTACTCTGCCCGAACACCATTGCACTGCCCTAAACCTTGAAACTCCACCCCCTGCACGACCCCCTACACTGCCCGAACACCACTGCACTTCCCTAAACCCAGAAACACCACCACCTGCACAACCCCCTACACTGCCCGAACACCACTGCACTGTCCTAAACCCTGAAACACCAACCCCAGCACAACCCCTACACTGCCCGAACACCACTGCTCTGCCCTAATCCTTGAAACACCACCCCCAGCACGACCCACTACTCTGCCCGAACACCACTGCTCTGCCCTAAACCCTGAAACATCACCCCCAGCATGCCCCCTACACTGCCAGAACACCACTGCACTGCCCAAAACCCTGAAACACTAACCCCAGCACGACCCCTATACTGCCCGAACACCACTGCACTGGCCTAAACCCTGAAACACTAGCCCCAGCACGACACCCTACACTGCATGAACACCACTGCACTGCCCTAAACCCTGAAACACTAGGACCAGCACGTCCCCCTACACTGCCCGAACACCACTGCACTGCCCAAAACCCTGAAACACTTACCCCAGCACGACCCCCTACACTGCCCGAACACCACTGCACTTCCCTAAACCCTGAAACACCACCACCTGCACGACCCCCTACACTGCCCGAACACCACTGCACTGTCCTAAACCCTGAAACACCAACCCCAGCACAACCCCTACACTGCCCGAACACCACTGCTCTGCCCTAATCCTTGAAAAACCACCCCAGCACGACCCACTACTCTGCCCGAACACCACTGCTCTGCCCTAAACCCTGAAACACCACCCCCAGCACACCCCCCTACACTACCCGAACACCACTGCACTGCCCAAAACCCTGAAACACTAACCCCAGCACGACCCCCTATATGGCCCGAACACCACTGCACTGGCCTAAACCTTGAAACACTAGCCCCAGCACGCCTCCCTACACTGCCCGAACACCACTGCACTGCCCTAAACCCTGAAACACTAGGACCAGCATAACCCCCTACACTGCCCGACCACCACTGCACTGCCCTAAATCCTGAAACACCAGCCCCGGCACGACCACCTACACTGCCTAAACACCACTGCACTGCCCTAAACCCTGAAACACCACCCCAGCACAACTCCCTACATTGCCCGAACACCACTGCACTGAACCCTGAAACACCACCCCCAGAAAGACCCCCTACACTGCCCGAACACCACTGCACTGCCCTAAACCCTGAAACACCACCCCCAGCACGACCCCCTACACTGCCCGAACACCACCGCCCTAAATCCTGAAACACCACCCCAGAAAGACCCCCTACACTGCACAAACACCAATGCACTGCCCTAAACCCTAAAACACCACCCCCAGCACGACCCCCTACACTGCCCGAACACCACTGCTCTGCCCGAAACCCTGACACACCAGCCCCAGCATGACCCCCTACATTGCATGATCACCACTGCATTGCCCTTAACCCTGAAACACCAGCCAGCATGACCCCCTACACTGCCCGAACACCACTGCTCTGCCCTAAACCCTGAAACACCACCCCCAGCACGACCCACTACCATGCCGAAACACCACTGCTCTGCCCTCAACCCAGAAACACCACCCCCAGCACGTCCCCTTACACTGCCCGAACACCACTGCACTGCCCAAAACCCTGAAACACTAACCCCCGCATGACCCCTTATACTGCCCGAACACCACAGCACTGCCCTAAACCCTGAAACAACACCCCCTGCATGACCCCCTACACTGCCCGAACACCAGCGCACTGCCCTTAAGCCTGAAACACTACCCCCAGGACGGCCCACTCCACTGCCCGACCACCACTGCATTGCCCTAAACCATGAAACACCACCCCCAGCACAGCCCCCTACACTGCCCAAACACCACTGCACTGCCCTAAACCCTGAAACCCCACCCCCAGCACGATCCCCCACGCTGCCTGAACACTACTACACTGCCCTAAACGCTGAAACACTAACCCCAGCAAGACCCCCTACCCTGCTCAAACACTACTGCACTGCCCTAAGCTCTGAAACATCACCTCCAGCAAGAACCCCTACACTGCCCGAACACCACTGCCCTAAACCCTGAAACACCACCCCCAGAAAGACCCCCTATACTGCCAGAACACCACTGCACTGCCCTAAACCCTGAAACACCACCCCCAGCACGACCCCCTACACTGCCCGAACACCACTGCCCTAAACCCTGAAACACCACCCCCAGAACGACCCCCTACACTGCACGAACACCACTGCACTGTCCTAAACCCTGAAACACCACCCCCAGCACAAACCCCTACACTGCCCGAACACCACTGCTCTGCCCAAATCCCTGACACACCAGCCCCAGAATGACCCCCTACACTGCCCAAACACCACTGCATTGCTCTAAACCCTGAAACACCAGCCAGCAGGACCTCCTACACTGCCCGAACAACCCTGCACTGCCCTAAACCCTGAAACACCAGCCCCAGCATGACCCTCTACATTGCATGAACCCCACTGCACTGTCCTAAACCCTGAAATACCAATCCCAGCATGACCCCCTACACTGCCTGAACACCACTGCACTGCCCTAAACCCTGAAACACCACCCCCAGCATGACCCCCTACACTGCCCGAACACCACTGCTCTGCCCTAAACTCTGAAACACCACCCCAGCACGACCCACTACTGTGCCGAAAAACCAGTGCTCTGCCCTAAACCCAGAAACACCACCCCAGCACGTCCCCCTACACTGCCCGAACACCACTGCACTGCCCAAAACCCTGAAACACTACCCCCAGCATGACCCCCTGTACTGCCCGAACACCACTGCACCGCCCTAAACCCTGAAACGCTAGTGCCAGCACGACCCCCTACACTGCCCAAACACCACTGAACTGCCCTAAATCCTGAAACACTAGGACCAGCACGACCCCCTACACTGCCCGACCACCACTGCACGGCCCTAAACCCTGAAACACTAGCCCCAGCACAACCCCCTACACTGCCCGACCACCACTGCACTGCCATAAACCCTGAAACACCAGCCCCCTCACGAACCCCTACACTGCCCGAACACCACTGCACTGCCCTAAAACACCAGCCCCTGCACGACCCCCTACACTGCCCGAACACCACTGCCCTAAACCCTGAAACACCACCCCCAGAACGACCCCCTACACTGCACGAACACCACTGCACTGTCCTAAACCCTGAAACACCACCCCCAGCACAAACCCCTACACTGCCCGAACACCACTGCTCTGCCCAAAACCCTGAAACATCAGTCCCAGCATGACCCCCTACACGGCCCAAACACCACTGCATTGCTCTAAACCCTGAAACACCAGCCAGCAGGACCTCCTACACTGCCCGAACAACCCTGCACTGCCCTAAACCCTGAAACACCAGCCCCAGCACGACCCCCTACATTGCATGAACCCCACTGCACTGTCCTAAACCCTGAAATACCAACCCCAGCATGACCCCCTACACTGCCTGAACACCACTGCACTGCCCTAAACCCTGAAACACCACCCCCAGCATGACCCCCTACACTGCCCGAACACCACTGCTCTGCCCTAAACCCTGAAACACCACTCCAGCACGACCCACTACTCTGCCCAAACACCACTGCTCTGCCCTAAACCCTGAAACACCACCCCCAGTATGTCCCCCTACACTGCCCGAACACCACTGCTCTGACCAAAACCCTGAAACACCACCCCCAGCACGACCCCCTAATCTGCCCGAACACCACTGCACTGCCCTAAACCCTGAAACACCAGCCCCAGCACGACCCCCTGCACTGCCCGAACAGCACTGCACTGCCCTAAACCCTTAAACACCAGCCCCCGCACAACCCCCTACACTGCCCGAACACCACTGCAATGCTCTAAACCCTGAAACACCAGCCCCCGCACGACCCCCTACACTGCCAAAACACTACTGCACGACCTACACACTGCCCAAACACCACTGCACTGCCCTAAAGCCTGAAACACCAGCCCCCGCATAACCCCCCACACTGCCTGACCACCACTGCACTGCCCTAAACCCTGAAACTCCACCCCAAGCACGACCCCCTACACTGCCCAAACATCACTACACTGCCCTAAACCCTGAAACACCACCCCCAGCATGACCCCCTACACTGCCCGAACACCACTGCACTAAACCCTGAAACACCACCCCCAGCACGACCCCTTACTCTGCCCGAGCACCACTGCCCTGATCCATGAAACACCACCTCTTGCAAGACCCTTTCCTCTAAGTCAGGGCGTAGGATTACCTCTTTAAAAATAACCCCTGCTCACCCTCGAGGTAACGTGGCGCGTGCAGTCAGGCTAGATTCCAGAGGGCATTAGGTTAAGTGTTCAAGATATCTCACACAATAATCACCACCCCACCACACAAAGACACAAGACTGTATTTATATCAAAATAAAGTTCTTTATATAAAAGATTTCTTCAAGCAGGATGTCAAAATACAGTTCTTTCACTTAAATAAGGTTCCAGTTACTTTAAATGCTTTTAGGCAGTCCACAGTTCTTAAAATGGCGCTTATTCAAAACAAGCTTCTTTGGGGTTCTGTGCGCTTCGTAGCGCCTTCGGTACGCTTCGTACTAAGTTTTGGACGTCTCTTGCCATTTCTCACGCTTCTCGCGTGAGCAAGCGTACTCGGAACGTTAACCGTACGGATCATTCGGTACGCCTCTTCCCAAACCTCACGCTTCTCACTTGAGCAACGCACTGTACTTTCAATGGGGGACGATTGGTACCTTTATGGATCGCTTCGTACAGTCGCTCCGAAGGTTGCTAAAGCGCACGCTTTCCGCGTGAGCAGCGTAGCGGGTCTCAAGCGTCAGTACGGCCCGAACCAAGCAACGGACGGGTCGTACCAACGCGCGCTGCACACAGTACCTGAAATTTCTTGAAGGGCAAAGGTCCTGGCGGCTCCAGAAGTCGGTGAGTGGTGTCCCACATTGCTGTCCCTGGAGGTCAGAGGATGGCGGTGCTTCGTGGGGCACGTCTAGGCTTCCGGACATGCACCAGAGGTCAGAAGCAGGAGGGGCAGCTCGGGGGCAATTTCTTCAGCGCGTCGCACTGGCGGCTTCACGGGGAGGACACACAGTGCGTCGTAGGTCCTTACATGGGCTTCCACGGCCAGGGGGGTCGCAGAGGCTCGGCGCTCAGAGCCTAACCAGTCTCTTCTTTGCGGTGCGAGTTACGGCTCGGGGGCAGATGCTTGGACCAGGTAGACAGGTCTTTGCGGTGCTCGCAGTAGCCCCGGTGGCAGATGTCGCGGTGCTCAGAGGAGGGTCACACAGGTCCTCAGGGGTCAGCGTCACAGGATCGCCTCCAGCCTCTTCTCTTCTTCTTGGGGAAAGGTAGCGCCCACTGTTCCTGGGGCGCAGTTCAGTGGGCAAGTTCACCAGCAAGCCCTTGGAGATTGTTCAAAGCACAAGTTGAATAAAAGTCTTTTCCTTTATTCTTTTCTTCCTCTCCTTCCAGCAGTCAGGCACCCACCGCAGGCCAGTCTCTCAGGCATAGAGACAGTACTCCTCCATGCAGCTTTTCCAGGTCCTTCTCCTTCAGGCAGTTTCTTCTTGGCGCAAACAGGATCTGATTTCTTAGGAGCAGGGCTCCTTCTTTTATAGCAAGTTTCTTTTGTTCTTTGTCGCCAGGGGGCCTGGGCCTGGCTCAGTCCAGTTCTGGAGCACTTTGTTGTGGTGACTCTGCTCTTTCCTTTCAGCAGCAGGGCAGAGACATCAGCCGCTCCACAGGGGGCGGAGCCGGCATTGTGGTGGCATAGCACAGGTCTATTCAGAGTCAAGGTTTACTCCTCACACCCATCCTGGTGTAATCTCTCTACTCACCACCTGGCAGCCAGCCTGTCTCCTGGAATTCCCCAGCCCTGCTCCTTACTGTTACTTGGCAGAACACACACACACAGCAGAGGCGGACTGAAATGGCCAGGTCAGTAAATACTAACTTTCTGAAAGTAGTATTTACAAACACAGGATATTAAAATAAACTTTACTAAAAGAAGTATTTTATTATTCTGAGTTCAGGCATACTAAACTTGACTTTCTACCATGTTCTCTGAGTCCACTGGGATTACAGCGTGTAGTAATCCCAGCAGCCCATTCTGGCCTATGGAGAGCAGGTAGCCTTCAATAGTGAAAAACGAAAATGGCTGTAATTCACTATTAGGACATGCCACACACATCAGGGCATGTCCTACCTTATACCTACAATGCACCCTGCCCTTGGGCCTACCAGAGGGGTGACTAATATGTAGTTAAGTGAAGGTTTGGGGACTGGCAAGTAGGTGCACTTGCGCAATCAGCGCGACAGTACCAGACCGCGCGCAGGTTCTGCAGTGGCAGACACTAGACACATCTTACTAGGCCGCTTCTGTGGGTGGCACAACCAGTGCTGCAAGTGCACCAGCAGCATTTGTATTAACAAGCCCTGGCACTCCTGGTGCACTTTACTAGGGGCTGATAGTAAACCAAATAAGCCAAACATGGACACCAATCAATGTATACACTTTTCCAAAGGGAGCACTTGCACTGTGGCACTGATTAGCAGTGGCACAGTGCCCTGAGCAGCTAACACCAACAAAACACAATGAGGCACATCAGCAAAAAGTGGAAGGGAAACTCACGCCAAGGTGCCAGGTCTAACAACCCCCTACACTGCCCGAACACCACTGCATTGCCCTAAACCCTGAAACACCAGCCAGCATGACCCCCTACACTGCCCGAACACCACTGCACTGCCCTAAACCCTGAAACACAAGCCCCCGCACGACCCCTACACTGCACGAACACCACTGCACTGCCCTATACCCTGAAAAACCAGCCCCAGCATGACCCCCTTCACTGCCCGTACACCACTGCATGGCCCTAAACCCTGAAACACCAGCCCCAGCACGACCCCCCACACTGCCTGTGCACCACTGCCCTAAACCCTGAAACACCAGCCCCAGCACGACCCCCTATACTGCCCGAACACCACTGCACTGCCCTAAACCCTGAAACACCACCACCAGCAAGACCCCCTACACTGCCCGAACACCACTGCCCTAAACCCTGAAACACAACCACCAGCAAGACCCCCTACACTGCCCGAACACCTCTGCCGTAAACCCTGAAACACTAGGACCAGCATGACCCCCTACACTGCCCGACCACCACTTCACTGTCCTAAACCCTGAAACACCAGCCCCAGCACGACCCCTACACTTCCCAAACACCACAGCACTGAACCCTGAAATACCACCCCCAGCATGACCCCCTACACTGCCTGAACACCACTGCCCTAAACCTTGAAACACCACCCCCAGCAAGACCCTCTACACTGCCCAAATACCACTGCCCTCATCCCTGAAACACCACCCACCGCAAGACACCCTACACTGCCCAAACACCACTGCCCTAAACTCTGAAACACCAGCCCCCACATGACCCCCTACACTGCCCGAACACCACTGCACTGCCCTAAACCCCTAAACACCACCCCCAGCACGACCCCCTACACTGCCGGAACACCACTCCACTGAACCCTGAAACACCACCCCCACCTCGACCCCTTACTCTGCCCGAACACCACTGCTCTAAACCTTGAAACACCACCCCCAGCAAGACCCTCTACACTGCCCGAATACAACTGCCCTAAACCCTGAAACACCACCCCCTGCAAGATCCCCTACACTGCCCGAACACCACTGCACCACTGCCCTAAACCCTGAAACACTGCCCACAGCAAGACCCCTACACTGCCCGAACACCACTGCCCTAAACCCTGAAACACCACCCCCTGCAAGACCCCCTACACTGCCCGAACACGACTGCACTGCCCTAAACCGTAAAACACCACCCCCAGCACAACCCACTACACCGCCCGAACACCACTGCACTACCCTAAACCCTGAAACACCAGCCCCGCACTGCCCCCTACACTGCCAGAACACCACTGCACTACCCTAAACCCTGAAATACCTGCCCCCACATGACCCCCTACACTGCCCAAACACCACAGCACTTCCCTAAATCCTGAAACACCACGCACTGCATGACCCCCTACACTGTCCGAACACCAGTGCTCTGCCCTAAACCCTGAAACACCACCCCCAGCATGACCCCCTACACTGCCCGAACACCAGTGCTCTGCCCTAAACCCTGAAACACCACCCCCAGCATGACCCCCTACACTGCCCGAACACCACTGCACTGCCCTAAAACATGAAACACTTCCCCCAGGATGACCCCCTACACTGCCCGAACACCACTGCACTGTCCTAAACCCTGAAAAACCACCCAGCACGATCCCCTACACTGCCCAAACACCACTGCACTGCCCTGTACCCTGAAACATCACCTCCAGCAAGATCCCCTACACTGCCCGAACTCCACTGCCCTAAACCCTGAAACGCCACCTCCAGAAAGACCCCCTACACTGCCCGAATACCACTGCCCTAAACCCTGAAACACCACCCCCTGCAAGACCCACTACACTGCCCGAACACCACTGCACCACTGCCCTAAACCCTGAAACACCACCCACAGCAAGATCCCCTACACTGCCCGAACAACACTGCCCTAATACCTGAAACACCACCCCCTGATAGACCCCCTCCACTGCCCGAACACCACTGCACTGCCCTAAACCCTAAAACACCACCCCCAGCACAACCCCCTACACTACCAGAACACCAGTGCACTGCCCTAAACCCTGAAACTCCAGCCCCCGCTTGACCCCCTTCACTGCCCTAACACCACTGCACTGCCCTAAAGCCTGAAACACCAGCCCCCGCATGACCCCCTACACTGCCCGAACAACACTGCCCAAAACCTTGAAACACCACCCCCAGCAAGACCCTCTACACTGCCCAAATACCACTGCCCTAAACCCTTAAACACCACACCCTGCAAGACCCCCTACACTGCCCGAACACCACCGCAATGCCCTTAAACCTGAAACACCACCACCTGCACGACCACCTTCACTGTCCGAACACCACTGCACTGCCCTAAACCATAAAACACCACCCCAGCATGACGCACTACTCTGCCCGTACACCACTGCTCTGCCCTAAACCCTGAAACACCACCTCCAGCACGACCCCCTACACTACCCGAACACCACTGCACTGCCCTAAACCCTGAAACACCAGCACCAGCACAACCCCCTACACTGCCCAAACACCACTGCACAGCCCCAAAGCCTGAAATACCAGCCCCTCATGACCCCTACACTGACCGAACACCACTGCACTGCCCTAAACCCTGAAACACCACCACCTGCACGACCCCCTTCACTGTCCGAACTCCACTTCACTGCCCTAAACCCTGAAACACCACCCCCTGCATGAACCCCTACACTGTCCGACCACCACTGCACTGCCATAAACTATAAAACACCACCCCAGTACGACCCACTACTCTGCCCGAACACCACTGCTCTGCCCTAAACGCTGAAACAGCACCTCCAGCACGGCCCACTACACTGCCCGACCACCACTGCACTGCCCTGAACCCTGAAACACCAGTCCCAGCACAACCCCCTACACTGCCCAAACACCACTGCACAGCCCCAAAGCCAGAAAAACCAGCCCCCTCATGACCCCTACACTGCCCGAACATCACTGCACTGCCCTAAACCCTTAAACACCACCCCAGCATGACCCCCTACACTTCCCGAATACCACTACTCTGCCCTAAACCCTGAAACACCACCCCCAGCACGACCCCCTACACTGGCCGAATACCACTGCATTTAACCCTGAAACATCACCCTCAGCACGACCCCTTACTCTGCCCGAACACCACAGCCCTAAACTTTGAAACAGCACCCCCTGCAAGACCCCCTACACTGCCCGAACACCACTGCCCCGCTGCCCTAAACCCGGAAACACCACCCACAGCAAGACCCCTTACACTGCCCGAACACCACTGCCCTAAACCCTGAAACACCACCCCCTGCAAGACCCCCTACACTGCCAGAACACCAGTGCACGGCCCTAAACCCTGAAACACCACCCCCAGCATGACCCCCTACACTGCCCGAACACCACTGCACTGCCCTAAAACATGAAACACTTCCCCCAGGATGACCCCCTACACTGCCCGAACACCACTGCACTGCCCGAAACCGTAAAACACCACCCCAGCACAACCCTGTACACCGCCCGAACACCACTGCACTGCCCTAAACCCTAAAACACCAGTCCCCGCACGACCCCCTACACTGCCAGAACACCAGTGCACGGCCCTAAACCCTGAAACACGAGCCCCTGCACAACACCCTTAACTGCCCCAACACCACTGCACTGCCCTAAAGCCTGAAACACCAGCCCCCGCATGACCCCCTACACTGCACGAACACCACAGCACTGCCCTATACCATGAAACACCACCCACTGCACGACCCCCTACACTGTCCGAACACCACTGCTCTGCCCTAAACCCTGAAACACCACCCCCAGTACGACCCCCTACAGTGCCCGAACACCACTGCACTGCCCTAAACCCTGAAACACCACCCCCAGCACAACTCCCTACACTGCCCACACACCGCTGCAATGCCCTAAACCCTGATACACCACCCCAGCACGATCCCCTACACTGCCTGAACACCACTGCACTGCCCTAAACCCTGAAACACTACCCCCAGCAAGACACCCTACACTGCTTGAACACTACTGCACTGCCCTAAACCCTGAAACATCACCTCCAGCAAGATCCTCTGCACTGCCCGAACACCACTGCCCTGAACCCAGAAACACCACCCCAAGAAAGACCCCCTACACTGCCCAAACACCACTGCACTGCCCTAAAGTCTAAAACACCAGCCCCCGCACAACCCCCCACACTGCCCAAACACCACTGCACTGCCCTAAACCCTGAATCTCCACCCCCAGCACCACCCCCTACACTGCCCGAACACCACTACACTGCCCTAAACCCTGAAACACCACCCCCAGCACGAACCCCTACACTGCCCGAACACCACTGTACTGCCCTAAACCCTGAAACACCACCCTCAGCACAACCCCCTACACTGCCTGAACACCACTTCACTGAACCCTGAAACACCACCCCAAGCCCGACCCCTTACTCTGCCCGAACACCACTGCCCAAAACCTTGAAACACCACCCCCAGCAAGACCCCCTACACTGCCTGAATACCACTGCCCTAAACCCTGAAACACCACCCCCTGCAAGACCCACTACACTGCCCGAACACCACTGCACCACTGCCCTAAACCCTGAAACACCACCCACAGCAAGATCCCCTATACTGCCCGAACAACACTGCCCTAATCCCTGAAACACCACCCCCTGATAGACTCACTCCACTGCCCAAACACCACTGCACTGCCCTAAACCCTGAAACACCACCACCTGCACGACCCCCTACACTGTCTGAACACCACTGCACTGCCCTAAACCCTAAAACACCACCCCAGCACAACCCCCTACACTGCCAGAACACCAGTGCACTGCCCTAAACCCTGAAACTCCAGCCCCCGCATGACCCCCTTCACTGCCCTAACACCACTGCACTGCCCTAAAGGCTGAAAGACCAGCCCCCGCACGACCCCATACACTGCCCGTACACCACTGCACTGCCCTAAACCCTGAAACACCAGCCCCAGCACGACCCCCTACACTGCCTGTACACCTGCACTGCCCTAAACCCTGAAACACTAGGACCAGCACGTCCCCCTACACTGCCTGAACACCACTGCACTGCCCAAAACCCTGAAACACTAACCCCAGCACGACCCCCTATACTGCCCGAACACCACTGCACTGGCCTAAACCCTGAAACATCACCTCCAGCAAGATCCTCTACACTGCTCGAACACCACTGCTCTGCCCTAATCCTTGAAACACCACCCCCAGCACGACCCACTACTCTGCCCGAACACCACTGCACTGCCCTAAACTCTGAAACTCCACCCCCTGCATGACTCCCTACACTGCCCGAACACCACTGCACTGAACCCTGAAACACCACCCCAAGCACGACCCCTTACTCTGCCCGAACACCACTGCCCTAAACCTTGAAACACCACCCCCAGCAAGACCCCCTACACTGCCCGAATACCACTGCCCTAAACCCTGAAACACCACCCCCTGCAAGACCCACTACACTGCCCGAACACCACTGCACCACTGCCCTAAACCCTGAAACACCACCCACAGCAAGATCCCCTACACTGCCCGAACAACACTGCCCTAATCCCTGAAACACCACCCCCTGATAGACTCCCTCCACTGCCCGAACACCACTGCACTGCCCTAAACCCTGAAACACCACCACCTGCACGACCCCCTACACTGTCCGAACACCACTGCCCTGAACCCTAAAACACCACCCCAGCACAACCCCCTACACTGCCAGAACACCGGTGCACTGCCCTAAACCCTGAAACTCCAGCCCCCGCATGACCCCCTTCACTGCCCTAACACCACTGCACTGCCCTAAAGCCTGAAACACCAGCCCCCGCACGACCCCATACACTGCCCGTACACCACTGCACTGCCCTAAACCCTGAAACACCAGCCCCAGCACGACCCCCTACACTGCCTGTACACCTGCACTGCCCTAAACCCTGAAACACCAGCCCCAGTACGACCCCCTACTCTGCCCGAACACCACTGCACTGCCCTAAACTCTGAAACTCCACCCCCTGCATGACTCCCTACACTGCCCGAACACCACTGCACTTTCCTAAACCCTGAAACACTACCCCCTGCACGGCCCCCTAGACTGCCCGAACAACACTGCACTGCCCTAAACCCTGAAACACCAACCCCTGCATGAAACCCTAAACTGTCCGAACACCACTGCACTGCCCTAAACCATAAAACACCACCCCAGCACGACCCCTACACTACCCGAACACCACTGCACTGCCCAAAACCCTGAAACACCAGCCCTAGCACAATCCCCTACACTGCCCAAACACCACTGCACAGCCCCAAAGCCTGAAACACCAGCCCCCTCACGACCCCTACACTGCCCGAACACCACTGCACTGCCCTAAACCCTGAAACACCACCACCTGCACAATCCCCTTCACTGTCCGAACTCCACTTCACTGCCCTAAACCCTGAAACACCACCCCCTGCATGAACCCCTACACTGTCCGAACACCACTGCACTGCCCTAAACCGTAAAACACCACCCCAGCACGACCCACTACTCTGCTTGAACACCACTGCTCTGCCCTAATCCCTGAAACAGCACCTCCAGCACGACCCCCTACACTGCCTGACCACCACTACACTGCCCTGAACCCTGAAACACCAGCCCCAGCACAACCCCCTACACTGCCCAAACACTACTTCACAGCCCCAAAGCCTGAAACACCAGCCCCCTCACGACGCCTACACTGCCCGAACACCAATGCACTGCCCTAAACCCTTAACCACCACCCCCAGCATGACCCCCTACACTTCCCGAATACCACTAAACTGGCCTAAACCCTGAAACACCACCCCCAGCACGACCCCCTACACTGGCCGAATACCACTGCATTGAACCCTGAAACACCACCCTCAGCACGACCCCTTACTCTGCCCGAACACTACTGCCCTAAACCTTGAAACAGCACCCCCTGCAAGACCCCCTACATTGCCCGAACACCACTGCACCGCTGCCCTAAACCCTGAAACACCACCCACAGCAAGACCCCTTACACTGCCCGAACACCACTGCCCTAAACCCTGAAACACCACCCCCTGCAAGACCCCCTACACTGCCCGAACACCACTGCACTGCCCTAAACCCTGAAACACCACGAACTGCATGACCCCCTACACCATCCAAACACCACTACACTGCACTAAACACTGAAACACCAACACCCTGCATGATCCCCTTCACTGTCCGAACACCACTGCACAGCCCGTAACCGTAAAACACCACCCCAGCACAACCCTGTACACCGCCCGAACACCACTGCACTGCCCTAAACCCTGAAACACCAGTCCCCGCATGACCCCCTACACTGCCAGAACACCAGTGCACGGCCCTAAACCCTGAAACACCAGCCCCTGCACAACCCCCTTCACTGCCCCAACACCACTGCACTGCCCTAAAGCCTGAAACACCAGCCCCCGCACGACCCCCTACACTGCACGAACACCACAGCACTGCCATAAACCCTGAAACACCACCCCCAGTATGACCCCCTACAGTGCCCGAACACCACTGCACAGCCCTAAACCCTGAAACACCACCCCCAGCACAACTCCCTACACTGCCCAAACACCACTGCACTGCCCTAAACCCTGAAACACTACCCCCAGCAATACCCCCTACACTGTTTGAACAATACTGCACTGCCCTAAGCCCTGAAACATCACCTCCAGCAAGATCCTCTACACTGCCCGAACACCACTGCCCTAAACCCAGAAACACCACCCGCAGAAAGACCCCCTACACTGCCCAAACACCACTGCACTGCACTAAAGTCTAAAACACCAGCCCCCGCACAACCACCCACACTGCCCGAACACCACTGCACTGCCCTAAACCCTGAATCTCCACCCCCAGCACCACCCCCTACACTGCCCGAACACCACTACACTGCCCTAAACCCTGAAACACCACCCCCAGCACGAACCCCTTACACTGCCCGAACACCACTGCCCTAAACCCTGAAACACCACCCCCTGCAAGACCCCCTACACTGCCCGAACACCACTGCACTGCCCTAAACCCTGAAACACCATGACCTGCACGACCCCCTACACTGTCCGAACACCACTACACTGCACTAAACACTGAAACACCAACACCCTGCATGATCCCCTACACTGTCCGAACACCACTGCACTGCCCGTAACCGTAAAACACCACCCCAGCACAACCCTGTACACCGCCCGAACACCACTGCACTGCCCTAAACCCTGAAACACCAGTCACCGCACGACCCCCTACACTGCCAGAACACCAGTGCATGGCCCTAAACCCTGAAACACCAGCCCCTGCACAACCCCCTTCACTGCCCCAACACCACTGTACTGCCCTAAAGCCTGAAACACCAGCCCCCGCACAACCCCCTACACTGCACGAACACCACAGCACTGGCCTAAACCCTGAAACACCACCCACTGCATGACCCCCTACAATGTCCGAACACCACTGCTCTGCCCTAAACCCTGAAACACCACCCCCTGTACGACCCCCTACAGTGCCCGAACACCACTGCACTGCCCTAAACCCTGAAACAACACCCCCAGCACAACTCCCTACACTGCCCAAACACCACTGCACTGCCCTAAACCCTGAAACACTACCCCCAGCAAGACCCCCTACACTGCTTGAACACTACTGCACTGCCCTAAGCCCTGAAACATCACCTCCAGCAAGATCCTCTACACTGCTCGAACACCACTGCCCTAAACCCAGAAACACCACCCCCAGAAAGACCCCCTACACTGCCCAAACACCGCTGCACTGCACTAAAGTCTAAAACACCAGCCCCCGCACAACCACCCACACTGCCCGAACACCACTGCACTGCCTTAAACCCTGAATCTCCACCTCCAGCACCACCCCCTACACTGCCCGAACACCACTACACTGCCCTAAACCCTGAAACACTACCCCAAGCACAAACCCCTACACTGCCCGAACACCACTGTACTGCCCTAAACCCTGAAACACCACCCCCAGCACGACCCCCTACACTGCCCGAACACCACTGCACTGAACCCTGAAACACCACCCCAAGCACGACCCCTTACTCTGCCCGAACACCACTGCCCTAAACCCTGAAACACCACCACCTGCACGACCCCCTACACTGTCCGAACACCACTGCCCTAAACCCTAAAACACCACCCCAGCACAACCCCCTACACTGCCAGAACACCAGTGCACTGCCCTAAACCCTGAAACTCCAGCCCCCGCATGACCCCCTTCACTGCCCTAACACCACTGCACTGCCCTAAAGCCTGAAACACCAGCCCCCGCACGACCCCATACACTGCCCGTACACCACTGCACTGCCCTAAACCCTGAAACACCAGCCCCAGCACGACCCCCTACACCGCCTGTACACCTGCACTGCCCTAAACCCTGAAACACCAGCCCCAGTACGACCCCCTACTCTGCCCGAACACCACTGCACAGCCCTAAACTCTGAAACTCCACCCCCTGCATGACTCCCTACACTGCCCAAACACCACTGCACTTTCCTAAACCCTGAAACACTACCCCCTGCACGGCCCCCTAGACTGCCCGAACAACACTGCACTGCCCTAAACCCTGAAACACCACCCCCTGCATGAAACCCTAAACTGTCTGAACACCACTGCACTGCCTAAACCATAAAACACCACCCCAGCATGACCCCTACACTACCCAAACACCACTGCACTGCCCAAAACCCTGAAACACCAGCCCTAGCACAATCCCCTACACTGCCCAAACACCACTGCACAGCCCCAAAGCCTGAAACACCAGCCCCCTCACGACCCCTACACTGCCCGAACACCACTGCACTGCCCTAAACCCTGAAACACCACCACCTGCACAACCCCCTTCACTGTCCGAACTCCACTTCACTGCCCTAAACCCTGAAACACCACCCCCTGCATGAACCCCTACACTGTCCGAACACCACTGCACTGCCCTAAACCGTAAAACACCACCCCAGAACGACCCACTACTCTGCTTGAACACCACTGCTCTGCCCTAATCCCTGAAACAGCACCTCCAGCACGACCCCCTACACTGCCTGACCACCACTACACTGCCCTGAACCCTGAAACACCAGCCCCAGCACAACCCCCTACACTGCCCAAACACTACTTCACAGCCCCAAAGCCTGAAACACCAGCCCCCTCACGACCCCTACACTGCCCGAACACCACTGCACTGCCCTAAACCCTTAAACACCACCCCCAGCATGACCCCCTACACTTCCCGAATACCACTAAACTGGCCTAAACCCTGAAACACCACCCCCAGCACGACCCCCTACACTGGCCGAATACCACTGCATTGAACCCTGAAACACCACCCTCAGCACGACCCCTTACTCTGCCCGAACACCACTGCCCTAAACCTTGAAACAGCACCCCCTGCAAGACCCCCTACATTGCCCGAACACCACTGCACCGCTGCCCTAAACCCTGAAACACCACCCACAGCAAGACCCCTTACACTGCCCGAACACCACTGCCCTAAACCCTGAAACACCACGAACTGCATGACCCCCTACACCATCCGAACACCACTACACTGCACTAAACACTGAAACACCAACACCCTGCATGATCCCCTTCACTGTCCGAACACCACTGCACAGCCCGTAACCGTAAAACACCACCCCAGCACAACCCTGTACACCGCCCGAACACCACTGCACTGCCCTAAACCCTGAAACACCAGTCCCCGCATGACCCCCTACACTGCCAGAACACCAGTGCACGGCCCTAAACCCTGAAACGCCAGCCCCTGCACAACCCCCTTCACTGCCCCAACACCACTGCACTGCCCTAAAGCCTGAAACACCAGCCTCCGCACGACCCCCTACACTGCACGAACACCACAGCACTGCCATAAACCCTGAAACACCACCCCCAGTATGACCCCCTACAGTGCCCGAACACCACTGCACAGCCCTAAACCCTGAAACACCACCCCCAGCACAACTCCCTACACTGCCCAAACACCACTGCACTGCCCTAAACCCTGAAACACTACCCCCAGCAATACCCCCTACACTGTTTGAACAATACTGCACTGCCCTAAGCCCTGAAACATCACCTCCAGCAAGATCCTCTACACTGCCCGAACACCACTGCCCTAAACCCAGAAACACCACCCCCAGAAAGACCCCCTACACTGCCCAAACACCACTGCACTGCACTAAAGTCTAAAACACCAGCCCCCGCACAACCACCCACACTGACCGAACACCACTGCACAGCCCTAAACCCTGAATCTCCACCCCCAGCACCACCCCCTACACTGCCCGAACACCACTACACTGCCCTAAACCCTGAAACACCACCCCCAGCACGAACCCCTTACACTGCCCGAACACCACTGCCCTAAACCCTGAAACACCACCCCCTACAAGACCCCCTACACTGCCCGAACACCACTGCACTGCCCTAAACCCTGAAACACCATGACCTGCACGACCCCCTACACTGTCCGAACACCACTACACTGAACTAAACACTGAAACACCAACACCCTGCATGATCCCCTACACTGTCCGAACACCACTGCACTGCCCGTAACCGTAAAACACCACCCCAGCACAACCCTGTACACCGCCCGAACACCACTGCACTGCCCTAAACCCTGAAACACCAGTTACCGCACGACCCCCTACACTGCCAGAACACCAGTGCATGGCCCTAAACCCTGAAACACCAGCCCCTGCACAACCCCCTTCACTGCCCCAACGCCACTGTACTGCCCTAAAGCCTGAAACACCAGCCCCTGCACAACCCCCTACACTGCACGAACACCACAGCACTGGCCTAAACCCTGAAACACCACCCACTGCATGACCCCCTACACTGTCCGACCACCACTGCTCTGCCCTAAACCCTGAAACACCACCCCCAGTACGACCCCCTACAGTGCCCGAACACCACTGCACTGCCCTAAACCTTGAAACACCACCCCCAGCACAACTCCCTACACTGCCCAAACACCACTGCACTGCCCTAAACCCTGAAACACTACCCCCAGCAAGACCCCCTACACTGCTTGAACACTACTGCACTGCCCTAAGCCCTGAAACATCACCTCCAGCAAGATCCTCTACACTGCTCGAACACCACTGCCCTAAACCCAGAAACACCACCCCAGAAAGACCCCCTACACTGCCCAAACACCACTGCACTGCACTAAAGTCTAAAACACCAGCCCCCGCACAACCACCCATACTGCCCGAACACCACTGCACTGCCTTAAACCCTGAATCTCCACCCCCAGCACCACCCCCTACACTGCCCGAACACCACTACACTGCCCTAAACCCTGAAACACTAACCCAAGCACAAACCCCTACACTGCCCGAACACCACTGTACTGCCCTAAACCCTGAAACACCACCCCCAGCACAACCCCCTACACTGCCCGAACACCACTGCACTGAACCCTGAAACACCACCCCAAGCACGACCCCTTACTCTGCCCGAACACCACTGCCCTAAACCTTGAAACACCACCCCCAGCAAGACCCCCTACACTGCCCGAATACCACTGCCCTAAACCCTGAAACACCACCCCCTGCAAGACCCACTACACTGCCCGAACACCACTGCACCACTGCCCTAAACGCTGAAACACCACCCACAGCAAGATCACCTACACTGCCCGAACAACACTGCCCTAATTCCTGAAACACCACCCCCTGATAGACCCCCTCCACTGCCCGAACACAACTGCACTGCCTTAAACCCTGAAACACCACCAACTGCACGACCCCCTACAGTGTCCGAACACCACTGCACTGCCCTAAACCCTAAAACACCACCCCCAGCACAACCCCCTACACTGCCAGAACACCAGTGCACTGCCCTAAACCCTGAAACTCCAGCCCCCGCATGACCCCCTTCACTGCCCTAACACCACTGCACTGCCCTAAAGCCTGAAACACCAGCCCCCGCACGACCCTCTACACTGCCCGAACACCACTGCACTGCCCTAAACCCTGAAACACCACCCCCAGCATGACCCCTACACTGCCCAAACACCACTGCACTGAACCCTGAAACACCACCCCCAGCATGACCCCCTACACTGCCTGAACAACACTGCCCAAAACCTTGAAACACCACCCCCAGCAAGACCCTCTAAACTGCCCAAATACCACTGCCCTAAACCCTTAAACACCACCCCCTGCAAGACCCCCTACACTGCACGAACACCACTGCACTGCCCTAAAACCTGAAACAACACCACCTGCACGACCCCCTTCACTGTCCGAACTCCACTTCACTGCCCTAAACCCTGAAACACCACCCCCTGCATGAACCCCTACACTGTCCGAACACCACTGCACTGACCTAAACCGTAAAACACCACCCCAGCACGACCCACTACTCTGCCCGAACAACACTGCTCTGCCCTACACCCTGAACCACCACCTCCAGCACGACCCCCTACACTACCCGAACACCACTGTACTGCCCTAAACCCTGAAACACTAGCCCCAGCATGACCCCCTACACTGCCCAAACACCACTACACTGCCCTAAACCCTGAAACACTAGGACTAGCACGACCCCCTACACTGCCTGACCACAACTGCACTGCCATAAACCCTGAAACACCAGCCCCAGCACGACCCCCTACACTGCCCAAACACCACTGCACTGCCCTAAAGCCTGAAACACCAGCCCCTGCATGAGCCCCTACACTGCCTGAACACCACTGCACTGCGCTAAACCCTGAAACACCTTGCCCAGCACGACCCCCTACACTTCCTGTACACCACTGCACTGCCCTAAACCCTGAACTACCAGCCCCAGCACGACCCCCTACTCTGCCCGAACACCACTGCAATGCCCTAAACCCTGAATCTCCACCTTCTGCACGACTCCCTACACTGCCCGAACACCACTGCACTGCCCTAAAACCTGAAACACAACCCCCAGCACAACCCCCTTCACTACCCGAACACCACTGCTCTGCCTTAAACCCTGAAACACCACACCTAAGCACGACCCACTACTCTGCAAGAACACCACTGCTCTGTCCTCCTAAACCCTGAAACACCACCCCCAGCACGTCTCCCCACACTCCACGAACACCACTCCACTGCCCAAAATCCTTAAACACTAACCCCAGCACGACCTCCTATACTGCCCGAACACCACTGCACTGCCCTAAACCCTGAAACACCAGCCCCCGCACAACCCCCCACACTGCCCGAACACCACTGCACTGCCCTAATCCCTGAATCTCCACCCCCAGCACCACCCCCTACACTGCCCGAACACCACTACACTGCCCTAAACCCTGAAACACCACCCCCAGCACGAACTCCTACACTGCCCGAACACCACTGTACTGCCCTAAACCCTGAAACACCACCCCCATCACGACCCCCTACACTGCCCGAACACCACTGCACTGAACCCTGAAACACCACCCCAAGCACGACCCCTTACTCTGCCCGAACACCACTGCCCTAAACCTTGAAACACCACCCCCAGCAAGACCCCCTACACTGCCCGAATACCACTGCCCTAAACCCTGAAACACCACCCCTGCAAGACCCACTACACTGCCCGAACACCACTGCACCACTGCCCTAAACCCTGAAACACCACCCACAGCAAGATCCCCTACACTGCCCGAACAACACTGCCCTAATCCCTGAAACACCACCCCCTGATAGACTCCCTCCACTGCCCGAACACCCCTGCACTGCCCTAAATCCTGAAACACCACCACCTGCACGACCCCCTACACTGTCCGAACACCACTGCACTGCCCTAAACCCTAAAACACCACCCCAGCACAAACCCCTACACTGCCAGAACACCAGTGCACTGCCCTAAACCCTGAAACTCCAGCCCCCGCATGACCCCCTTCACTGCCCTAACACCACTGCACTGCCCTAAAGCCTGAAACACCAGCCCCCGCATGACCCTCTACACTGCCCGAACACCACTGCACTGCCCTAAACCCTGAAACACCACCCCCAGCATGACCCCTACACTGCCCAAACACCACTGCACTGAACCCTGAAACACCACCCCCAGCATGACCCCCTACACTGCCTGAACAACACTGCCCAAAACCTTGAAACACCACCCCCAGCAAGACCCTCTAAACTGCCCAAATACCACTGCCCTAAACCCTTAAACACCACCCCCTGCAAGACCCCCTACACTGCACGAACACCACTGCACTGCCCTAAAACCTGAAACAACACCACCTGCACGACCCCCTTCACTGTCCGAACTCCACTTCACTGCCCTAAACCCTGAAACACCACCCCCTGCATGAACCCCTACACTGTCCGAACACCACTGCACTGACCTAAACCGTAAAACACCACCCAAGCACGACCCACTACTCTGCCCGAACACCACTGCTCTGCCCTACACCCTGAAACACCACCTCCAGCACGACCCCCTACACTACCCGAACACCACTGCACTGCCCTAAACCCTGAAACACTAGCCCCAGCATGACCCCCTACACTGCCCAAACACCACTACACTGCCCTAAACCCTGAAACACTAGGACTAGCACGACCCCCTACACTGCCTGACCACCACTGCACTGCCATAAACTCTGAAACACCAGCCCCAGCACGACCCCCTACACTGCCCAAACACCACTGCACTGCCCTAAAGCCTGAAACACCAGCCCCTGCATGACCCCCTACACTGCCGGAACACCACTGCACTGCGCTAAACCCTGAAACACCACGCCCAGCACGACCCCCTACACTTCCTGTACACCACTGCACTGCCCTAAACCCTGAACTACCAGCCCCAGCACGACCCCCTACTCTGCCCGAACACCACTGCAATGCCCTAAACCCTGAAACTCCACCTTCTGCACGACTCCCTACACTGCCCGAACACTACTGCACTGCCCTAAAACCTGAAACACCACCCCCAGCACAACCCCCTTCACTACCCGAACACCACTGCTCTGCCCTAAACCCTGAAACACCACACCTCAGCACGACCCACTACTCTGCACGAACACCACTGCTCTGTCCTCCTAAACCCTGAAACACCACCCCAGCACGTCTCCCCACACTCCACGAACACCACTCCACTGCCCAAAATCCTTAAACACTAACCCCAGCACGACCTCCTATACTGCCCGAACACCACTGCACTGCCCTAAACCCTGAAACACCAGCCCCCGCACAACCCCCCACACTGCCCGAACACCACTGCACTGCCCTAAACCCTGAATCTCCACCCCCAGCACCACCCCCTACACTGCCCGAACACCACTACACTGCCCTAAACCCTGAAACACCACCCCTAGCACGAACCCCTACACTGCCCGAACACCACTGTACTGCCCTAAACCCTGAAACACCACCCCCAGCACGACCCCCTACACTGCCCGAACACCACTGCACTGAACCCTGAAACACCACCCCAAGCACGACCCCTTACTCTGCCCGAACACCACTGCCCTAAACCTTGAAACACCACCCCCAGCAAGACCCCCTACACTGCCCGAATACCACTGCCCTAAACCCTGAAACACCACCCCCTGCAAGACCCACTACACTGCCCGAACACCACTGCACCACTGCCCTAAACCCTGAAACACCACCCACAGCAAGATCCCCTACACTGCCCGAACAACACTGCCCTAATCCCTGAAACACTACCCCCTGATAAGCTACCTCCACTGCCCGAACACCCCTGCACTGCCCTAAATCCTGAAACACCACCACCTGCACGACCCCCTACACTGTCCGAACACCACTGCACTGCCCTAAACCCTAAAACACCACCCCAGCACAACCCCCTACACTGCCAGAACACCAGTGCACTGCCCTAAACCCTGGAACTCCAGCCCCGCATGACCCCCTTCACTGCCCTAACACCACTGCACTGCCCTAAAGCCTGAAACACCAGCCCCCGCACGACCCCATACACTGCCCGTACACCACTGCACTGCCCTAAACCCTAAAACACCACCCCAGCACAACCCCCTACACTGCCAGAACACCAGTGCACTGCCCTAAACCCTGGAACTCCAGCCCCGCATGACCCCCTTCACTGCCCTAACACCACTGCACTGCCCTAAAGCCTGAAACACCAGCCCCCGCACGACCCCATACACTGCCCGTACACCACTGCACTGCCCTAATCCCTGAATCTCCACCCCCAGCACCACCCCCTACACTGCCCGAACACCACTACACTGCCCTAAACCCTGAAACACCACCCCCAGCACGAACTCCTACACTGCCCGAACACCACTGTACTGCCCTAAACCCTGAAACACCACCCCATCACGACCCCCTACACTGCCCGAACACCACTGCACTGAACCCTGAAACACCACCCCAAGCACGACCCCTTACTCTGCCCGAACACCACTGCCCTAAACCTTGAAACACCACCCCCAGCAAGACCCCCTACACTGCCCGAATACCACTGCCCTAAACCCTGAAACACCACCCCTGCAAGACCCACTACACTGCCCGAACACCACTGCACCACTGCCCTAAACCCTGAAACACCACCCACAGCAAGATCCCCTACACTGCCCGAACAACACTGCCCTAATCCCTGAAACACCACCCCCTGATAGACTCCCTCCACTGCCCGAACACCCCTGCACTGCCCTAAATCCTGAAACACCACCACCTGCACGACCCCCTACACTGTCCGAACACCACTGCACTGCCCTAAACCCTAAAACACCACCCCAGCACAAACCCCTACACTGCCAGAACACCAGTGCACTGCCCTAAACCCTGAAACTCCAGCCCCCGCATGACCCCCTTCACTGCCCTAACACCACTGCACTGCCCTAAAGCCTGAAACACCAGCCCCCGCATGACCCTCTACACTGCCCGAACACCACTGCACTGCCCTAAACCCTGAAACACCACCCCCAGCATGACCCCTACACTGCCCAAACACCACTGCACTGAACCCTGAAACACCACCCCCAGCATGACCCCCTACACTGCCTGAACAACACTGCCCAAAACCTTGAAACACCACCCCCAGCAAGACCCTCTAAACTGCCCAAATACCACTGCCCTAAACCCTTAAACACCACCCCCTGCAAGACCCCCTACACTGCACGAACACCACTGCACTGCCCTAAAACCTGAAACAACACCACCTGCACGACCCCCTTCACTGTCCGAACTCCACTTCACTGCCCTAAACCCTGAAACACCACCCCCTGCATGAACCCCTACACTGTCCGAACACCACTGCACTGACCTAAACCGTAAAACACCACCCCAGCACGACCCACTACTCTGCCCGAACACCACTGCTCTGCCCTACACCCTGAACCACCACCTCCAGCACGACCCCCTACACTACCCGAACACCACTGCACTGCCCTAAACCCTGAAACACTAGCCCCAGCATGACCCCCTACACTGCCCAAACACCACTGCACTGACCTAAACCCTGAATCTCCACCCCCAGCACCACCCCCTACACTGCCCGAACACCACTACACTGCCCTAAACCCTGAAACACCACCCCCAGCACGAACCCCTACACTGCCCGAACACCACTGTACTGCCCTAAACCCTGAAACACCACCCCCAGCACGACCCCCTACACTGCCCGAACACCACTGCACTGAACCCTGAAACACCACCCCAAGCACGACCCCTTACTCTGCCCGAACACCACTGCCCTAAACCTTGAAACACCACCCCCAGCAAGACCCCCTACACTGCCCGAATACCACTGCCCTAAACCCTGAAACACCACCCCCTGCAAGACCCACTACACTGCCCGAACACCACTGCACCACTGCCCTAAACCCTGAAACACCACCCACAGCAAGATCCCCTACACTGCCCGAACAACACTGCCCTAATCCCTGAAACACTACCCCCTGATAAGCTACCTCCACTGCCCGAACACCCCTGCACTGCCCTAAATCCTGAAACACCACCACCTGCACGACCCCCTACACTGTCCGAACACCACTGCACTGCCCTAAACCCTAAAACACCACCCCAGCACAACCCCCTACACTGCCAGAACACCAGTGCACTGCCCTAAACCCTGGAACTCCAGCCCCGCATGACCCCCTTCACTGCCCTAACACCACTGCACTGCCCTAAAGCCTGAAACACCAGCCCCCGCACGACCCCATACACTGCCCGTACACCACTGCACTGCCCTAAACCCTGAAACACCAGCCCCAGCACGACCCCCTACACTGCCCTAAACCCTGAAACACCAGCCCCAGTACGACCCCCTACTCTGCCCGAACACCACTGCACTGCCCTAAACTCTGAAACTCCACCCCCTGCATGACTCCCTATACTGCCCGAACACCACTGCACTTCCCTAAACCCTGAAACACTACCCCCTGCATGGCCCCCTAGACTGCCCGAACAACACTGCACTGCCCTAAACCCTGAAACACCACCCCCTGCATGAACCCCTAAACTCTCCGAACACCACTGCACTGCCCGAAACCATAAACCACCACCCCAGCACGACCCACTACTCTGCCCGAACACCACTGCTCTGCCCTAAACCCTGAAACACCTCCTCCAGCATGACCCCCTACACTACCCGAACACCACTGCACTGCCCAAAACCATGAAACACCAGCCCCAGCACAATCCCCTACACTGCCCAAAAACCACTGTACAGCCCCAAAGCCTGAAACACCAGCACCCTCACGACCCCTACACTGCCCGAACACCACTGCACTGCCCTAAACCCTGAAACACCACCATCTGCACGACCCCCTTCACTGTCCGAACTCCACATCACTGCCCTAAACCCTGAAACACCACCCCCTGCATGAACCCCTACACTGTCCGAACACCACTGCACTGCCCTAAACCGTAAAACACCACCCCAGCACAACCCACTACTCTGCTTGAACACCACTGCTCTGCCCTAATCCCTGAAACAGCACCTCCAGCACGACCCCCTACACTGCCTGACCACCACTGCACTGCCCTGAACCCTGAAACACCAGCCCCAGCACAACCCCCTACACTGCGCAAACACTACTTCACAGCCCCAAAGCCTGAAACACCAGCCCCCTCCCGACCCCTACACTGCCCGAACACCACTGCACTGCCCTAAACCCTTAAACACCACCCCCAGCATGACCCCCTACACTTCCCGAATACCACTACGCTGGCCTAAACCCTGAAACACCACCCCCAGCACGACCCCCTACACTGACCGAATACCACTGCATTGAACCCTGAAACACCACCCTCAGCACGACCCCTTACTCTGCCCGAACACCACTGCCCTAAACCTTGAAACAGCACCCCCTGCAAGACCTCCTAAATTGCCCGAACACCACTGCACCGCTGCCCTAAACCCTGAAACACCACCCACAGCAAGATCCCCTACACTGCCCGAACAACACTGCCCTAATCCCTGAAACACCACCCCCTGATAGACTCCCTCCACTGCCCGAACACCACTGCACTGCCCTAAACCCTGAAACACCAGCCCCCGCACGACCCCATACACTGCCCGTACACCACTGCACTGCCCTAAACCCTGAAACACCAGCCCCAGTACGACCCCCTACTCTGCCCGAACACCACTGCACTTTCCTAAACCCTGAAACACTACCCCCTGCATGGCCCCCTAGACTGCCCGAACAACACTGCACTGCCCTAAACCCTGAAACACCACCACCTGCACGACCCCCTACACTGTCCGAACACCACTGCCCTAAACCCTAAAACACCACCCCAGCACAACCCCCTACACTGCCAGAACACCAGTGCACTGCCCTAAACCCTGAAACTCCAGCCCCCGCATGACCCCCTTCACTGCCCTAACACCACTGCACTGCCCTAAAGCCTGAAACACCAGCCCTCGCACGACCCCATACACTGCCCGTACACCACTGCACTGCCCTAAACCCTGAAACACCAGCCCCAGCACGACCCCCTACACTGCCTGTACACCTGCACTGCCCTAAACCCTGAAACACCAGCCCCAGTACGACCCCCTACTCTGCCCGAACACCAATATACTGCCCTAAACTCTGAAACTCCACCCCCTGCATGACTCCCTACACTGCCCGAACACCACTGCACTTTCCTAAACCCTGAAACACTACCCCCTGCACGGCCCCCTAGACTGCCCGAACAACACTGCACTGCCCTAAACCCTGAAACACCACCCCCTGCATGAAACCCTAAACTGTCCGAACACCACTGCACTGCCCTAAACCGTAAAACACCACCCCAGCACGACCCACTACTCTGCCCGAACACCACTGCTCTGCCCTAAACCCTGAAACACCTCCTCCAGCACGACCCCCTACACTACCCGAACACCACTGCACTGCCCAAAACCCTGAAACACCAGCCCTAGCACAATCCCCTACACTGCCCAAACACCACTGCACAGCCCCAAAGCCTGAAAAACTAGCCCCCTCACGACCCCTACACTGCCCGAACACCACTGCACTGCCCTAAACCCTGAAACACCACCAACTGCACGACCCCCTTCACTTTCCGAACTCCACTTCACTGCCCTAAACCCTGAAACACCACCCCCTGCATGAACCCCTACACTGTCCGAACACCACTGCACTGCCTAAACCGTAAAACACCACCCCAGCACGACCCACTACTCTGCTTGAACACCACTGCTCTGCCCTAATCCCTGAAACAGCACCTCCAGCACGACCCCCTACACTGCCTGACCACCACTGCACTGCCCTGAACCCTGAAACACCAGCCCCAGTACAACCCCCTACACTGCCCAAACACTACTTCAAAGCCCCAAAGCCTGAAACACCAGCCCCCTCATGACCCCTACACTGCCCGAACACCACTGCACTGCCCTAAACCCTTAAACACCACCCCCAGCATGACCCCCTACACTTCCCGAATACCACTACACTGGCCTAAACCCTGAAACACCACCCCCAGCACGACCCCCTACACTGGCCGAATACCACTGCATTGAACCCTGAAACACCACCCTCAGCATGACCCCTTACTCTGCCTGAACACCACTGCCCTAAACCTTGAAACAGCACCCCCTGCAAGACCCCCTACATTGCCCGAACACCACTGCACCGCTGCCCTAAACCCTGAAACACCACCCAGAGCAAGACCCCTTACACTGCCCGAACACCACAGCCCTAAACCCTGAAACACCACCCCCTGCAAGACCCCCTACACTGCCCGAACACCACTGCACTGCCCTGAACCCTGAAACACCACGACCTGCATGACCCTTACACTGTCCGAACACCACTACACTGCACTAAACACTGAAACACCAACACCCTGCATGATCCCCTTCACTGTCCGAACACCACTGCACAGCCCGTAACCGTAAAACACCACCCCAGCACAACCCTGTACACCGCCCGAACACCACTGCACTGCCCTAAACCCTGAAACACCAGTCCCCGCATGACCCCCTACACTGCCAGAACACCAGTGCACGGCCCTAAACCCTGAAACACCAGCCCCTGCACAACCCCCTTCACTGCCCCAACACCACTGCACTGCCCTAAAGCCTGAAACACCAGCCCCCGCACGACCCCCTACACTGCACGAACAACACAGCACTGCCCTAAACCCTGAAACACCACCCCCAGTACGACCCCCTACAGTGCCCAAACACCACTGCACTGCCCTAAACCCTGAAACACTACCCCCAGCAACACCCCCTACACTGTTTGAACACTACTGCACTGCCCTAAGCCCTGAAACATCACCTCCAGCAAGATCCTCTACACTGCCCGAACACCACTGCCCTAAACCCAGAAACACCACCCCCAGAAAGACCCCCTACACTGCCCAAACACCACTGCACTTTACTGCACTAAAGTCTAAAACACCAGCCCCCGCACAACCACCCACACTGCCCGAACACCACTGCACTGCCCTAAACCCTGAATCTCCACCCCCAGCACCACCCCCTACACTGCCCGAACCCCACTACACTGCCCTAAACCCTGAAACACCACCCCCAGCACAAACCCCTTACACTGCCCGAACACCACTGCCCTAAACCCTGAAACACCACCCCCTGCAAGACCCCCTACACTGCCCGAACACCACTGCACTGCCCTAAACCCTGAAACACCATGACCTGCATGACCCCCTACACTGTCCGAACACCACTACACTGCACTAAACACTGAAACACCAACACCCTGCATGATCCCCTACACTGTCCGAACACCACTGCACTGCCCGTAACCGTAAAACACCACCCCAGCACAACCCTGTACACCGCCCGAACACCACTGCACTGCCCTAAACCTTGAAACACCAGTCCCCGCACGACCCCCTACACTGCCAGAACACCAGTGCATGGCCCTAAACCCTGAAACACCAGCCCCTGCACAACCCCCTTCACTGCCCCAACACCACTGCACTGCCCTAAAGCCTGAAACACCAGCCCCCGCACAACCCCCTACACTGCACGAACACCACAGCACTGCCCTAAACCCTGAAACACCACCCACTGCATGACCCCCTACACTGTCCGAACACCACTGCTCTGCCCTAAACCCTGAAACACCACCCCCAGTACGACCCCCTACAGTGCCCGAACACCACTGCACTGCTCTAAACCCTGAAACACCACCCCCAGCACAACTCCCTACACTGCCCAAACACCACTGCACTGCCCCAAACCCTGAAACACTACCCCCAGCAAGACCCCCTACACTGCTTGAACACTACTGCACTGCCCTAAGCCCTGAAACATCACCTCCAGCAAGATCCTCTACACTGCTCGAACACCACTGCCCTAAACACAGAAACACCACCCCCAGAAAGGCCCCCTACACTGCCCAAACACCACTGCACTGCACTAAAGTCTAAAACACCAGCCCCCGCACAACCACCCACACTGCCCGAACACCACTGCACTGCCCTAAACCCTGAATCTCCACCCCCAGCACCACCCCCTACACTGCCCGAACACCACTACACTGCCCTAAACCCTGAAACACCACCCCCAGCACGAACCCCTACACTGCCCGAACACCACTGTACTGCCCTAAACCCTGAAACACCACCCCAGCACGACCCCCTACACTGCCCAAACACCACTGCACTGAACCCTGAAACACCACCCCAAGCACGACCCCTTACTCTGCCCGAACACCACTGCCCTAAACCTTGAAACACCACCCCCAGCAAGACCCCTACACTGCCCGAATACCACTGCACTAAACCCTGAAACACCAGCCCCCGCACGACCCCCAACACTGCCCAAACACTACAGCACTGCCCTAAACCCTGAAACCCAAACCCCCACATGACCCCCTACACTGCCCGAACACCACTGCACTGCCTTACACCCTGAAACACCAGCCCCAGCATGACCCCTACACTGCCCAAACACCACTGCACTGCCCTAAACCCTGAAACACCAGCCCCCGCACGACCCCCTTCACTGCTGAACACCACTGCACTACCCTAAACCCTGAAACACCTGCCCCGGCACAACCTCCTACACTGCCCGAACACCACTGCACTGCCCTAAACCCTTAAACACCACCCACGCACGACCCCCTACACTGCCCGAACACCACTGCACTGCTCCAAACCCTGAAACACCAGCCCCCGCATGACCCCCTACACTGCCAGAACACTACGGCACGACCCACTACACTGCCCAAACACCACTGCACTGCCCTAAACCCTAAAACACCACCCCCACCATGACCCCCTACAATGCCCGAACACCACTGCACTAAACCCTGAAACACCAGCCCCCGCATGACCCCCAACACTGCCCAAACACTACAGCACTGCCCTAAACCCTGAAACCCCAGCCCCCGCATGACCCCCTACACTGCCCGAACACCACTGCACTGCCTTACACCCTGAAACACCAGCCCCAGCACGACCCCCTACACTGCCCTAACACCACTGCACTGCCCTAAACCCTGAAACACCAGCCCCCGCACGACCCCCTACATTGCCAGAACACCACTGCACTGCCCTAAACCCTGAAACACCAGCCCCCGCATGACCCCCTACACTGCCCGAACACTACTGCACTGCCCTAAACCCTGAAACACCACCCTCATCACAACCCCTACACTGCCCAAACACCACTGCACTGAACCCTGAAACACCACCCCCAGCACGACCCCTTACTCTGCCCGAACACCACTGCACTGCCCTAAACCCTGAAACTCCACCCCCATCATGACCCCTACACTGCCCGATCACCACTGCACTGAACCCTGAAACACCACCCCCAGCACGACCCCTTACTCTGCCCGAACACCACTGACCTAAACCTTGAAACACCACCCCCAGCAAGACCCACTACACTGCCCGAATACCACTGCCCTAAACCCTGAAACACCACCCCCTACAAGACTCCCTACACTGCCCGAACTCCGCTGCACCACTGCCCTAAACCCTGAAACACCCCCACCTGCCTGACCCCCTACACTGTCAGAACACCACTGCACTGCCCTAAACACTGAAACACCATCCCTGCACGAACCCCTGTACTGTATGAACTCAATTGCTGTGCCCTAAACCCTAAAATACCACCCCCACATGACCCCCAACACTGCCCAAACACTACAGAACTGCCCTAAACCCTGAAACACCAGCCCCGCATGAACCCCTACACTGCCCGAACACCACTGCACTGCCCTAAACCCTGAAACACCAGCCCCCACATGACCCCCTACACTGCCCGAACACCACTGCACTGCCCTAAACCCTTAAACACCAGCCCCTGCATGACCCCCTACACTGCCCAAACACCACTGCATTGGTCTAAACCCTGAAACACCAGCCCCCGCACGATCCCCTACACTGCCCGAACACCACTGCACTGCCCAAAACCCTGAAACATTAACCCCCGCACGACCCCCTACACTGCTTGAACACCACTGCACTGCCCTAAACCCTGAAACACTAGCCCCAGCACGACCCCCTACACTGCCCGAACACCACTGCACTGCCCTAAACCCTGAAACACTAGGACCAGCAAGACCCCCTACACTGCCCGACCACCATTGCACTGCCCTAAACCCTGAAACACAGGCCCCAGCATAACCCCCTACACTGCCCGAACACCACTGCACTGCCCTAAACCCTGAAACACCAGCCCCCGCACGACCCCCTACACTGCCCGAACACCACTGCATTGCCCTAAACCCTGAATCACCAGCCCCTGCATAACTTCCTACACTGCCCGAACACCACTGCACTGCCCTAAACCCTTAAATACCAGCCCCCGCACGACCCCTTACACTGCCCGAACACCACTGCACTGCTCCAAACCCTGAAACACCAGCCCCTGCACGACCTCCTACACTGCCAGAACACTACTGCATTACCCACTACACTGCCCAAACATCACTGCACTGCCCTAAAGCCTGAAACACTAGCCCCCGCACGACCCCCTATATTGCCCGAACACCACTGCACTGCCCTAAACCCTGAAACACCAGCCCCGCATGACCCCCTACACTGCCCGAACACCACTGCACTGCCCTAAACCCTGAAACACAAGCCCCAGCATGACCCCCAACACTGCCCGAACACCACTGCACTGCCCTAAACCCTGAAACACCAGCCCCCACATGACCCCCTCCACTGCCCGAACACCACTGCACTGCCCTAAACCCTTAAACACCAGCCCCTGCATGACCCCCTACACTGCCCGAACACCACTGCACTGCCCTAAACCCTGAAACACTAGCCCCAGCACGACCCCCTACACTGCCCGAACATCACTGCACTGCCCTAAACCCTGAAACACTAGGACCAGCAAGACCCCCTACACTGCCCGACCACCATTGCACTGCCCTAAACCCTGAAACACCAGCCCCAGCATGACCCCTACACTGCCCGAACACCACTGCACTGCCCTAAACCCTGAAACACCAGCCCCCGCACGACCCCCTACACTACCCGAACACCACTGCACTGCCCTAAACCCTGAAACACCAGCCCCCGCACGACCTCCTACACTGCCCGAACACCACCGCACTGCCCTAAACCCTTAAACACCAGCCCCCGCACGACCCCCTACACTGCCCGAACACTACAGCACTGCCCTAAACCCTGAAACACCAGCCCCAGCATGACCCCCAACACTGCCCGAACACCCCTGCACTGCCCTAAACCCTGAAACACCAGCCCCCACATGACCCCCTACACTGCCCGAACACCACTGCATTGGTCTAAACCCTGAAACACCAGCCCCCGCACGATCCCCTACACTGCCCGAACGCCATTGCACTGCCCTAAACCCTGAAACACTAGCCCCAGCACGACCCCCTACACTGCCCGAACACCACTGCACTGCCCTAAACCCTGAAACACTAGGACCAGCAAGACCCCCTACACTGCCTGACCACCATTGCACTGCCCTAAACCCTGAAACACAGGCCCCAGCATGACCCCCTAAACTGCCCGAACACCACTGCACTGCCCTAAACCCTGAAACACTAGGACCAGCAAGACCCCCTACACTGCCTGACCACCAATGCATTGCCCTAAACCCTGAAACACCAGCCCCTGCATGACTTCCTACACTGCTCGAAAACCACTGCACTGCCCTAAACCATTAAACACCAGCGCCCGCACAACCCCCTACACTGCCCGAACACCACTGCACTGCTCCAAACCCTGAAACACCAGCCCCTGCACGACCTCCTACACTGCCAGAACACTACTGCATGACCCACTACACTGCCCAAACATCACTGCACTGCCCTAAAGCCTGAAACACTAGCCCCCGCACGAACCCTACACTGCCTGAACACTACTGCACTGCCCTAAACCCTGAAACTCCACCCCCAGCACGACCCTCTACACTGCCCGAACACCACTACAGTGCCCTAAATCCTGAAATACCACCCCCCAGCATGAAACCCTACACTGCCCGAACACCACTGCACTGCCCTAAACCCTTAAACACCAGCCCCTGCATGACCCCCTACACTGCCCAAACACCACTGCATTGGTCTAAACCCTGAAACACCAGCCCCCGCACGATCCCCTACACTGCCCGAACACCACTGCACTGCCCAAAACCCTGAAACATTAACCCCCGCACGACCCCCTACACTGCTTGAACACCACTGCACTGCCCTAAACCCTGAAACACTAGCCCCAGCACGACCCCCTACACTGCCCGAACACCACTGCACTGCCCTAAACCCTGAAACACTAGGACCAGCAAGACCCCCTACACTGCCCGACCACCATTGCACTGCCCTAAACCCTGAAACACAGGCCCCAGCATAACCCCCTACACTGCCCGAACACCACTGCACTGCCCTAAACCCTGAAACACCAGCCCCCGCACGACCCCCTACACTGCCCGAACACCACTGCATTGCCCTAAACCCTGAATCACCAGCCCCTGCATAACTTCCTACACTGCCCGAACACCACTGCACTGCCCTAAACCCTTAAATACCAGCCCCCGCACGACCCCTTACACTGCCCGAACACCACTGCACTGCTCCAAACCCTGAAACACCAGCCCCTGCACGACCTCCTACACTGCCAGAACACTACTGCATTACCCACTACACTGCCCAAACATCACTGCACTGCCCTAAACCCTGAAACACTAGGACCAGCAAGACCCCCTACACTGCCCGACCACCATTGCACTGCCCTAAACCCTGAAACACCAGCCCCAGCATGACCCCTACACTGCCCGAACACCACTGCACTGCCCTAAACCCTGAAACACCAGCCCCCGCACGACCCCCTACACTACCCGAACACCACTGCACTGCCCTAAACCCTGAAACACCAGCCCCCGCACGACCTCCTACACTGCCCGAACACCACCGCACTGCCCTAAACCCTTAAACACCAGCCCCCGCACGACCCCCTACACTGCCCGAACACTACAGCACTGCCCTAAACCCTGAAACACCAGCCCCAGCATGACCCCCAACACTGCCCGAACACCCCTGCACTGCCCTAAACCCTGAAACACCAGCCCCCACATGACCCCCTACACTGCCCGAACACCACTGCATTGGTCTAAACCCTGAAACACCAGCCCCCGCACGATCCCCTACACTGCCCGAACGCCATTGCACTGCCCTAAACCCTGAAACACTAGCCCCAGCACGACCCCCTACACTGCCCGAACACCACTGCACTGCCCTAAACCCTGAAACACTAGGACCAGCAAGACCCCCTACACTGCCTGACCACCATTGCACTGCCCTAAACCCTGAAACACAGGCCCCAGCATGACCCCCTAAACTGCCCGAACACCACTGCACTGCCCTAAACCCTGAAACACTAGGACCAGCAAGACCCCCTACACTGCCTGACCACCAATGCATTGCCCTAAACCCTGAAACACCAGCCCCTGCATGACTTCCTACACTGCTCGAAAACCACTGCACTGCCCTAAACCATTAAACACCAGCGCCCGCACAACCCCCTACACTGCCCGAACACCACTGCACTGCTCCAAACCCTGAAACACCAGCCCCTGCACGACCTCCTACACTGCCAGAACACTACTGCATGACCCACTACACTGCCCAAACATCACTGCACTGCCCTAAAGCCTGAAACACTAGCCCCCGCACGAACCCTACACTGCCTGAACACTACTGCACTGCCCTAAACCCTGAAACTCCACCCCCAGCACGACCCTCTACACTGCCCGAACACCACTACAGTGCCCTAAATCCTGAAATACCACCCCCCAGCATGAAACCCTACACTGCCCGAACACCACTGCACTGCCCTAAACCCTGAAACACCAGCCCCAGAATGACCCCCTACACTGCCCGAACACCACTGCACTGCCCTAAACCCTGAAACACCAGCCCCCGCATGACCCCCTACACTGCCCGAAAACCACTGCACTGCCCTAAACCCTTAAACACCAGCCCCTGCACGACCCCCTACACTGCCCGAACACCACTGCACTGGTCTAAACCCTGAAACACCAGCCCCGCACGACCCCCTACACTGCCAGAACACAACTGCACGACCCACTACCCTGCCCAAACACCACTGCACTGCCCTAAAGCCTGAAACACTACCCCCCACACGACCACCTACATTGCCCGAACACCACTGCAGTGCCCTAAACCCTGAAACACCACCCCCAGCACAACCCCCTACACTGCCCAAACACCACAGCACTGCCCTAAACCCTGAAACACCACCCCTGCACGACCCCCTACACTATCCGAACACCACTGCACTGCCCTAAACCCTGAAACACCACCTCCAGCACGACCCCCTCCACTGCCCGAACACCACTGCACTGTCCTAAAACCTGAAACACTACCCCCAGGATGACCCCCTACACTGCCCGACCACCACTGCACTGCCCTAAACCCCGAAACACCACCCCCAGCACAACTCCCTACACTGCCCAAACACCACTGCACTGCCATAAACCCTGAAACTCCACCCCCAGCACGATCCGCTACACTGCCTGAACACCACTGCACTGCCCTAAACCCTGAAACACTACCCCCAGCAAGACCCCCTACACTGCTCGAACACAACTGCTCTGCCCAAAGACCTGAAACACCAGCCCCAGCATGATCCCCTACACTGCCCGAACACAACTGCATTGCCCTAAACCCTGAAACACCAGCCAGCATGACCCCCTACACTGCCCAAACACCACTGCACTGCCCTAAACCCTGAAACACCAGCCCCAGCACTACCCCCTACACTGCACAAACACCACTGCACTGTCCTAAACCCTGAAACACCAACCCCAGCATGACCTCCTACACTGCCTGAACACCACTGCACTGCCCTAAACCCTGAAACACCAACCCCAGCATGACCTCCTACACTGCCTGAACACCACTGCACTGCCCTAAACCCTGAAACAGCAGCACCAGCATGACCCCCTACACCACCTGTGCACCACTGCACTTCCCTAAACCCTGAAACACCAGCCCCAGCATGACCCCCTACACTGCCTGTGCACCACTGCACTGCCCTAAACCCTGAAACACCAGCCCCAGCACGACCCCCTACACTGCCCGAACACCACTGCACTGCCCTAAACCCTAAAACACCAGCCCCAGCATGACCCCCTGCACTGCCCTAACACAACTGCCCTAAACCCTTAAACACCACCCACGCACGACCCCCTACACTGCCCGAACACCACTGCACTGCTCCAAACCCTGAAACACCAGCCCCCGCATGACCCCCTACACTGCCAGAACACTACGGCACGACCCACTACACTGCCCAAACACCACTGCACTGCCCTAAACCCTAAAACACCACCCCCACCATGACCCCCTACAATGCCCGAACACCACTGCACTAAACCCTGAAACACCAGCCCACGCATGACCCCCAACACTGCCCAAACACTACAGCACTGCCCTAAACCCTGAAACCCCAGCCCCCGCATGACCCCCTACACTGCCCGAACACCACTGCACTGCCTTATACCCTGAAACACCAGCCCCAGCACGACCCCCTACACTGCCCTAACACCACTGCACTGCCCTAAACCCTGAAACACCAGCCCCCGCACGACCCCCTACATTGCCAGAACACCACTGCACTGCCCTAAACCCTGAAACACCAGCCCCCGCATGACCCCCTACACTGCCCGAACACTACTGCACTGCCCTAAACCCTGAAACACCACCCCCATCACAACCCCTACACTGCCCAAACACCACTGCACTGAACCCTGAAACACCACCCCCAGCACGACCCCTTACTCTGCCCGAACACCACTGCACTGCCCTAAACCCTGAAACTCCAACCCCATCATGACCCCTACACTGCCCGATCACCACTGCACTGAACCCTGAAACACCACCCCCAGCACGACCCCTTACTCTGCCCGAACACCACTGACCTAAACCTTGAAACACCACCCCCAGCAAGACCCACTACACTGCCCGAATACCACTGCCCTAAACCCTGAAACACCACCCCCTACAAGACCCCCTACACTGCCCGAACTCCGCTGCACCACTGCCCTAAACCCTGAAACTCCACCCACAGCAAGACCCCCTACACTACCCGAACACCACTGACCTAAACCCTGAAACACCACCCCCTGCAAGACCACTACACTGCCCGAACACCATTGCACTGCCCTAAACCCTGAAACACCCCCACCTGCCTGACCCCCTACACTGTCAGAACACCACTGCACTGCCCTAAACACTGAAACACCATCCCTGCACGAACCCCTGCACTGTATGAACTCAATTGCTGTGCCCTAAACCCTAAAATATCACCCCACATGACCCCCAACACTGCCCAAACACTACAGAACTGCCCTAAACCCTGAAACACCAGCCCCGCATGACCCCCTACACTGCCCGAACACCACTGCACTGCCCTAAACCCTGAAACACAAGCCCCAGCATGACCCCCAACACTGCCCGAACACCACTGCACTGCTCTAAACCCTGAAACACCAGCCCCCACATGACCCCCTACACTGCCCGAACACCACTGCACTGCCCTAAACCCTTAAACACCAGCCCCTGCATGACCCCCTACACTGCCCGAACACCACTGCACTGCCCTAAACCCTGAAACACTAGCCCCAGCATGACCCCCTACACTGCCCGAACACCACTTCACTGCCCTAAACCCTGAAACACTAGGACCAGCAAGACCCCCTACACTGCCCGACCACCATTGCACTGCCCTAAACCCTGAAACACCAGCCCCAGCATGACCCCCTACACTGCCCGAACACCACTGCACTGCCCTAAACCCTGAATCACCAGCCCCCGCACGACCCCCTACACTACCCGAACACCACTGCACTGCCCTAAACCCTTAAACACCAGCCCCTGCACGACCCCCTACACTGCCCGAACACTACAGCACTGCCCTAAACCCTGAAACACCAGCCCCGCATGAACCCCTACACTGCCCGAACACCACTGCACTGCCCTAAACCCTGAAACACCAGCCCCCACAAGACCCCCTACACTGCCCGAACACCACTGCACTGCCCTAAACCCTTAAACACCAGCCCCTGCATGACCCCCTACACTGCCCGAACACCACTGCATTGGTCTAAACCCTGAAACACCAGCCCCCGCACGATCCCCTACACTGCCCGAACACCACTGCACTGCCCAAAACCCTGAAACATTAACCCCCGCACGACCCCCTACACTGCCCGAACACCACTGCACTGCCCTAAACCCTGAAACACTAGCCCCAGCACAACCCCCTACACTGTCCGAACACCACTGCACTGCCCTAAACCCTGAAACACTAGGACCAGCAAGACCCCCTACACTGCCCGACCACCATTGCACTGCCCTAAACCCTGAAACACAGGCCCCAGCATGACCCCCTACACTCCCCGAACACCACTGCACTGCCCTAAACCCTGAAACACCAGCCCCCGCACGACCCCCTACACTGCCCGAACACCACTGCACTGCCCTAAACCCTGAAACACCAGCCCCCGCACGACCCCCTACACTGCCCGAACACCACTGCATTGCCCTAAACCCTGAAACACCAGCCCCTGCATAACTTCCTACACTGCCCGAACACCACTGCACTGCCCTAAACCCTTAAATACCAGCCCCCGCACGACCCCATACACTGCCCGAACACCACTACACTGCTCCAAACCCTGAAACACCAGCCCCTGCACGACCTCCTACACTGCCAGAACACTACTGCATTACCCACTACACTGCCCAAACATCACTGCACTGCCCTAAAGCCTGAAACACTAGCCCCCGCACGACGCCCTACATTGCCCGAACACCACTGCACTGCCCTAAACCCTGAAACACCAGCCCCACATGACCCCCTACACTGCCCGAACACCACTGCACTGCCCTAAACCCTGAAACACAAGCCCCAGCATGACCCCCAACACTGCCCGAACACCACTGCACTGCCCTAAACCCTGAAACACCAGCCCCCACATGACCCCCTACACTGCCCGAACACCACTGCACTGCCCTAAACCCTTAAACACCAGCCCCTGCATGACCACCTACACTGCCCGAACACCACTGCACTGCCCTAAACCCTGAAACACTAGCCCCAGCACGACCCCCTACACTGCCCGAACACCACTGCACTGCCCTAAACCCTGAAACACTAGGACCAGCAAGACCCCCTACACTGCCCGACCACCATTGCACTGCCCTAAACCCTGAAACACCAGCCCCAGCATGACCCCTACACTACCCGAACACCACTGCACTGCCCTAAACCCTGAAACACCAGCCCCCGCACGACCCCCTACACTACCCGAACACCACTGCACTGCCCTAAACCCTGAAACACCGGCCCTTGCACGACCTCCTACACTGCCCGAACACCACTGCACTGCCGTAAACCCTTAAACACCAGCCCCCGCACGACCCCCTACACTGCCCGAACACTACAGCACTGCCCTAAACCCTGAAACACCAGCCCCGCATGAACCCCTACACTGCCAGAACACCACTGCACTGCCCTAAACCCTGAAACACCAGCCCCAGCATGACCCCCAACACTGCCCAAACACCCCTGCACTGCCCTAAACCCTGAAACACCAGCCCCCACATGACCCCCTACACTGCCCGAACACCACTGCATTGGTCTAAACCCTGAAACACCAGCCCCCGCACGATCCCCTACACTGCCTGAACACCACTGCACTGCCCTAAACCCTGAAACACTAGCCCCAGCACGACCCCCTACACTGCCCGAACACCACTGCACTGCCCTAAACTCTGAAACACTAGGACCAGCAATACCCCCTACACTGCCCGACCACCATTGCACTGCCCTAAACCCTAAAACACAGGCCCCAGCATGACCCCCTAAACTGCCCGAACACCACTGCACTGCCCTAAACCCTGAAACACCAGCCCCCGCACGACCCCCTACACTGCCCGAACACCAATGCATTGCCCTAAACCCTGAAACACCAGCCCCTGCATGACTTCCTACACTGCCCGAAAACCACTGCACTGCCCTAAACCCTTAAACACCAGCACCCGCATGACCCCCTACACTGCCCGATAACCACTGCACCGCTCCAAACCCTGAAACACCAGCCCCTGCACGACCTCCTACACTGCCAGAACACTACTGCATGACCCACTACACTGCCCAAACACCACTACACTGCCCTAAACCCTAAAACACCACCCCCGCATGACCCCTACACTGCCCGAACACCACTACAGTGCCCTAAATCCTGAAATACCACCCCCCAGCATGAAACCCTACACTGCCCGAACACCACTGCACTGCCCTAAACCCTGAAACACCAGCCCCCGCATGACCCCCTACACTGCCCGAAAACCACTGCACTGCCCTAAACCCTTAAACACCAGCCCCTGCACGACCCCCTACACTGCCCGAACACCACTGCACTGGTCTAAACCCTGAAACACCAGCCCCGCACGACCCCCTACACTGCCAGAACACAACTGCACGACCCACTACCCTGCCCAAACACCACTGCACTGCCCTAAAGCCTGAAACACTACCCCCCACACGACCCCCTACATTGCCCGAACACCACTGCAGTGCCCTAAACCCTGAAACACCACCCCCAGCACAACCCCCTACACTGCCCAAACACCACAGCAATGCCCTAAACCCTGAAACACCACCCCTGCACGACCCCCTACACTATCCGAACACCACTGCACTGCCCTAAACCCTGAAACACCACCCCCAGCACGACCCCCTCCACTGCCCGAACACCACTGCACTGTTCTGAAACCTGAAACACTACCCCCAGGATGACCCCCTACACTGCCTGACCACCACTGCACTGCCCTAAACCCTGAAACACCACCCCCAGCACAACCCCCTACACTGCCCAAACACCACTGCACTGCCATAAACCCTGAAACTCCACCCCCAGCACGATCCCCTACACTGCCTGAACACCACTGCACTGCCCTAAACCCTGAAACACTACCCCCAGCAAGACCCCCTACACTGCTCTAACACTACTGCTCTGCCCAAAGATCTGAAACACCAGCCCCAGCATGACCCCTTACACTGCCCGAACACAACTGCATTGCCCTAAACCCTGAAACACCAGCCAGCATGACCCCCTACACTGCCCAAACACCACTGCACTGCCCTAAACCCTTAAACACCACCCCAGCACTGCCCCCTACACTGCACAAACACCACTGCACTGTCCTAAACCCTGAAACACCAACCCCAGCATGACCTCCTACACTGCCTGAACACCACTGCACTGCCCTAAACCCTGAAACAGCAGCACCAGCATGACCCCCTACACCACCTGTGCACCACTGCACTTCCCTAAACCCTGAAACACCAGCCCCAGCATGACCCCCTACACTGCCTGTGCATCACTGCACTGCCCTAAACCCTGAAACACTAGGACCAGCAAGACCCCCTACACTGCCCGACCACCATTGCACTGCCCTAAACCCTGAAACACAGGCCCCAGCATGACCCCCTACACTCCCCGAACACCACTGCACTGCCCTAAACCCTGAAACACCAGCCCCCGCACGACCCCCTACACTGCCCGAACACCACTGCACTGCCCTAAACCCTGAAACACAAGCCCCCGCACGACCCCCTACACTGCCCGAACACCACTGCATTGCCCTAAACCCTGAAACACCAGCCCCTGCATAACTTCCTACACTGCCCGAACACCACTGCACTGCCCTAAACCCTTAAATACCAGCCCCCGCACGACCCCATACACTGCCCGAACACCACTACACTGCTCCAAACCCTGAAACACCAGCCCCTGCACGACCTCCTACACTGCCAGAACACTACTGCATTACCCACTACACTGCCCAAACATCACTGCACTGCCCTAAAGTCTGAAACACTAGCCCCCGCACGACCCCCTACATTGCCCGAACACCACTGCACTGCCCTAAACCCTGAAACACCAGCCCCGCATGACCCCCTACACTGCCCGAACACCACTGCACTGCCCTAAACCCTGAAACACAAGCCCCAGCATGACCCCCAACACTGCCCGAACACCACTGCACTGCCCTAAACCCTGAAACACCAGCCCCCACATGACCCCCTACACTGCCCGAACACCACTGCACTGCCCTAAACCCTTAAACACCAGCCCCTGCATGACCACCTACACTGCCCGAACACCACTGCACTGCCCTAAACCCTGAAACACTAGCCCCAGCATGACCCCCTACACTGCCCGAACACCACTGCACTGCCCTAAACCCTGAAACACTAGGACCAGCAAGACCCCCTACACTGCCCGACCACCATTGCACTGCCCTAAACCCTGAAACACCAGCCCCAGCATGACCCCTACACTACCCGAACACCACTGCACTGCCCTAAACCCTGAAACACCAGCCCCCGCACGACCCCCTACACTACCCGAACACCACTGCACTGCCCTAAACCCTGAAACACCGGCCCTTGCACGACCTCCTACACTGCCCGAACACCACTGCACTGCCGTAAACCCTTAAACACCAGCCCCCACACGACCCCCTACACTGCCCGAACACTACAGCACTGCCCTAAACCCTGAAACACCAGCCCCGCATGAACCCCTACACTGCCAGAACACCACTGCACTGCCCTAAACCCTGAAACACCAGCCCCAGCATGACCCCCAACACTGCCCAAACACCCCTGCACTGCCCTAAACCCTGAAACACCAGCCCCCACATGACCCCCTACACTGCCCGAACACCACTGCATTGGTCTAAACCCTGAAACACCAGCCCCCGCACGATCCCCTACACTGCCTGAACACCACTGCACTGCCCTAAACCCTGAAACACTAGCCCCAGCACGACCCCCTACACTGCCCGAACACCACTGCACTGCCCTAAACTCTGAAACACTAGGACCAGCAATACCCCCTACACTGCCCGACCACCATTGCACTGCCCTAAACCCTAAAACACAGGCCCCAGCATGACCCCCTAAACTGCCCGAACACCACTGCACTGCCCTAAACCCTGAAACACCAGCCCCCGCACGACCCCCTACACTGCCCGAACACCAATGCATTGCCCTAAACCCTGAAACACCAGCCCCTGCATGACTTCCTACACTGCCCGAAAACCACTGCACTGCCCTAAACCCTTAAACACCAGCACCCGCATGACCCCCTACACTGCCCGATAACCACTGCACCGCTCCAAACCCTGAAACACCAGCCCCTGCACGACCTCCTACACTGCCAGAACACTACTGCATGACCCACTACACTGCCCAAACACCACTACACTGCCCTAAACCCTAAAACACCACCCCCGCACGACCCCTACACTGCCTGAACACCACTGCACTGCCCTAAACCCTGAAACTCCACCCCCAGCATGACCCTCTACACTGCCCGAACACCACTACAGTGCCCTAAATCCTGAAATACCACCCCCCAGCATGAAACCCTACACTGCCCGAACACCACTGCACTGCCCTAAACCCTGAAACACCAGCCCCCGCATGACCCCCTACACTGCCCGAAAACCACTGCACTGCCCTAAACCCTTAAACACCAGCCCCTGCACGACCCCCTACACTGCCCGAACACCACTGCACTGGTCTAAACCCTGAAACACCAGCCCCGCACGACCCCCTACACTGCCAGAACACAACGCACGACCCACTACCCTGCCCAAACACCACTGCACTGCCCTAAAGCCTGAAACACTACCCCCCACACGACCCCCTACATTGCCCGAACACCACTGCAGTGCCCTAAACCCTGAAACACCACCCCCAGCACAACCCCCTACACTGCCCAAACACCACAGCAATGCCCTAAACCCTGAAACACCACCCCTGCACGACCCCCTACACTATCCGAACACCACTGCACTGCCCTAAACCCTGAAACACCACCCCCAGCACGACCCCCTCCACTGCCCGAACACCACTGCACTGTTCTGAAACCTGAAACACTACCCCCAGGATGACCCCCTACACTGCCTGACCACCACTGCACTGCCCTAAACCCTAAAACACCACCCCCAGCACAACCCCCTACACTGCCCAAACACCACTGCACTGCCATAAACCCTGAAACTCCACCCCCAGCACGATCCCCTACACTGCCTGAACACCACTGCACTGCCCTAAACCCTGAAACACTACCCCCAGCAAGACCCCCTACACTGCTCTAACACTACTGCTCTGCCCAAAGATCTGAAACACCAGCCCCAGCATGACCCCTTACACTGCCCGAACACAACTGCATTGCCCTAAACCCTGAAACACCAGCCAGCATGACCCCCTACACTGCCCGAACACCACTGCACTGCCCTAAACCCTTAAACACCAGCCCCAGCACTACCCCCTACACTGCACAAACACCACTGCACTGTCCTAAACCCTGAAACACCAACCCCAGCATGACCTCCTACACTGCCTGAACACCACTGCACTGCCCTAAACCCTGAAACAGCAGCACCAGCATGACCCCCTACACCACCTGTGCACCACTGCACTTCCCTAAACCCTGAAACACCAGCCCCAGCATGACCCCCTACACTGCCTGTGCATCACTGCACTGCCCTAAACCCTGAAACACCAGCCCCAGCACGACCCCCTACACTGCCCGAACACCACTGCACTGCCCTAAACCCTAAAACACCAGCCCCAGCATGACCCCCTGCACTGCCCTAACACAACTGCCCTAAACCCTGAAACAACACCCCAAGCAAGACCCCCTACACTGCCCGAACACCACTGCCCTAAACCCTGAAACACCACTGCCAGCACGACCCCCTACTCTGCCCGAACACCACTGCACTGCCCTAAACCCTGAAACTCACCCCCTGCATGACCCCCTACACTGCCCGAACACCACTGCACTGCCCAAAACCCTGAAACACTAACCCCCGCACGACCCGCTATACTGCCCGAACACCACTGCACTGCCCTAAACCCTGAAACACTAGCCCCAGCACGACCCCCTACACTACCCGAACACCACTGCACTGCCCTAAATCCTGAAACACGAGGAACAGCATGACCCCCTACACTGCCCAACCACCATCGCACTGCCCTAAACCCTGAAACACCAGCCCCAGCATGACCCCCTACACTGCCCGAACACCACTGCACTGCCCTAAACTCTGAAACACCAGCCCCGGCACAACTCCCTACACTGCCCTAACACCACTGCACTGCCCTAAACCCTGAAACTCCACCCCCAGCACGACCCTCTACACTGCCCAAACACCCCTACAGTGCCCTAAACCCTGAAAAACCACCCCCCAGCACGAAACCCTACACTGCCCGAACACCACTGCACTGCCCTAAACCCTGAAACACCACCCCCATCATGACCCCCTACACTGCCTGAACACCACTGCACTGAACCCTGACACTCCACCCACAGAACGACCCCTTACCCTGCCTAAATACCACTGCCCTAAACCTTGAAACACCACCCCCAGCAAGACCCACTACACTGCCCAAATACCACTGCCCTAAACCCTGAAACACAACCCCTGCAAGACCCCCTTCAGTGCCCGAACACCACTGACCTAAACCCTGAAACACCCCCACCTGCATGACCCACTACACTGTCAGAACACCACTGCACTGCCCTAAACACTGAAACACCATCCCTGCATGAACCCCTGCACTGTCCGAACACCACTGCACTGCCCTAAACCCTAAAACACCACCCCCACCACGACCCCCTACACTGCCCAAACACCACTGCACTAAACCCTGAAACACCAGCCCCCGCACGATCCCCAACACTGCCCGAACACCACTGCACTGCCTTAAACCCTGAAACAACAGCCCCAGCACGACCCCCTACACTGCCTGAACACCACTGCACTGCCCTAAACCCTGAAACACCAGCTCCCGCACAACCCCCTACACTGCCCGAACACCACAGCATTGCCCTAAACCCTGAAATACCACCCCATCAAAACCCCTACACTGCCCAAACACCACTGCACTGAACCCTGAAACACCACCCCCAGCACGACCCCTTACTCTGCACAAACACCACTGCACTGCACTGAACCCTGAAACACCACCCCCACCACGACCCCTTACTCTGCCCGAACACCGCTGCCCTAAACCTTGAAACACCACCCCCAGCAAGACCCACTACACTGCCCGAATACCACTGCCCTAAACCCTGAAACACCACCCCCTAAAAGACCCCCTATGCTCCCCGAACACCGCTGCACTACTGCCCTAAACCCTGAAACTTCACCCACAGCAAGACCCCCTACACTGCCCAAACACCACTGACCTAAACCCTGAAACACCACCCCCAGCACGACCCCCTACACTGCCCGAACACCACTGCACTGCCCTAAACCCTGAAACACTAGGACCAGCAAGACCCCCTACACTGCCCGACCACCATTGCACTGCCCTAAACCCTGAAACACCAGCCCCAGCATGACCCCCTACACTGCCCGAACACCACTGCACTGCCCTAAACCCTGAAACACCAGCCCCCGCACGACCCCCTACACTGCCCGAACACCACTGCACTGCCCTAAACCCTGAAACACCAGCCCCCACACGACCCCCTACACTGCCCGAACACCACTGCAATGCTCCAAACCCTGAAACACCAGCCCCTGCACGACCTCCTACACTGCCAGAACACTACTGCATGACCCACTACACTGCCCAAACATCACTGCACTGCCCTAAAGCCTGAAACACTAGCCCCCGCACGACCCCCTATATTGCCCGAACACCACTGCACTGCCCTAAACCCTGAAACACCAGCCCCCGCATGACCCCTACACTGCCTGAACACCACTGCACTGCCCTAAACCCTGAAACTCCACCCCCAGCACGACCCTCTACACTGCCTGAACACCACTACAGTGCCCTAAACCCTGAAATACCACCCCCAGGCATGAAACCCTACACTGCCCGAACACCACTGCACTGCCCTAAACCCTAAAACACCAGCCCCAGAATGACCCCCTACACTGCCCGAACACCACTGCACTGCCCTAAACCCTGAAACACCAGCCCCCGCATGAGCCCCCACACTGCCCGAACACCACAGCACTGCCCTAAACCCTTAAACACCAGCCCCTGCACGACCCCCTACACTGCCCGAACACCACTGCACTGGTCTAAACCCTGAAACACCAGCCCCGCACGACCCCCTACACTGCCAGAACACAACTGCACGACCCACTACCCTGCCCAAACACCACTGCACTGCCCTAAAGCCTGCAACACTACCCCCCACACGACCCCCTACATTGCCCGAACACCACAGCACTGCCCTAAACCCTGAAACACCACCCCTGCATGACCCCCTACACTATCCGAACACCACTGCACTGCCCTAAACCCTGAAACACCACCCCCAGCAAGACCCCCTCCACTGCCCAAACACCACTGCACAGTCCTAAAACCTGAAACACTACCCCCAGGATGACCCCCTACACTGCCCGACCACCACTGCACTGCCCTAAACCCCGAAACACCACCCCCAGCACAACCCCCTACACTGCCCAAACACCACTGCACTGCCATAAACCCTTAAACTCCACCCCCAGCACGATCCCCTACACTGCCTGAACACCACTGCACTGCCCTAAACCCTGGAACACTACCCCCAGCAAGACCCCCTACACTGCTCGAACACTACTGCTCTGCCCAAAGACCTGAAACACCAGCCCCAGCATGACCCCCTACACTGCCCGAACACAACTGCATTGCCCTAAACCCTGAAACACCAGCCAGCACGACCCCCTACACTGCCCGAACACCACTGCACTGCCCTAAACCCTGAAACACCAGCCCCAGCACTACCCCTACACTGCACAAACACCACTGCACTGTCCTAAACCATGAAACACCAACCCCAGCATGACCTCCTACACTGCCTGAACACCACTGCACTGCCCTAAACCCTGAAACAGCAGCACCAGCATGACCCCCTACACCACCTGTGCACCACTGCACTTCCCTAAACCCTGAAACACCAGCCCCAGCACGACCCCCTACACTGCCCGAACACCACTGCACTGCCCTAAACCCTAAAACACCAGCCCCAGCATGACCCCCTGCACTGCCCTAACACCACTGCCCTAAACCCTGAAACAACACCCCAAGCAAGACCCCCTACACTGCCCGAACACCACTGCCCTAAACCCTGAAACACCACCGCCAGCACGACCCCCTACTCTGCCCGAACACCACTGCACTGCCCTAAACCCTGAAACTCCACCCCCTGCATGACCCCCTACACTGCCCGAACACCACTGCACTGCCCAAAACCCTGAAACACTAACCCCCGCACGACCCGCTATACTGCCCGAACACCACTGCACTGCCTTAAACCCTGAAACACTAGCCCCAGCACAACCCCCTACACTGCCCGAACACCACTGCACTGCCCTAAACCCTGCAACACTAGGAACAGCATGACCCCCTACACTGCCCAACCACCACTGCACTGCCCTAAACCCTGAAACACCAGCCCCAGCATGACCCCCTACACTGCCTGTGCACCACTGCACTGCCCTAAACCCTGAAACACCAGCCCCAGCACGACCCCCTACACTGCCCGAACACCACTGCACTGCCCTAAACCCTGATACACCAGCCCCCACATGACCCCCTCCACTGCCAGAACACAACTGCACGACCCACTACCCTGCCCAAACACCACTGCACTGCCCTAAAGCCTGAAACACTACCCCCCACACGACCCCCTACATTGCCCGAACACCACTGCAGTGCCCTAAACCCTGAAACACCACCCCCAGCACAACCCCCTACACTGCCCAAACACCACAGCAATGCCCTAAACCCTGAAACACCACCCCTGCACGACCCCCTACACTATCCGAACACCACTGCACTGCCCTAAACCCTGAAACACCACCCCCAGCACGACCCCCTCCACTGCCCGAACACCACTGCACTGTTCTGAAACCTGAAACACTACCCCCAGGATGACCCCCTACACTGCCTGTCCACCACTGCACTGCCCTAAACCCTGAAACACCACCCCCAGCACAACCCCCTACACTGCCCAAACACCACTGCACTGCCATAAACCCTGAAACTCCACCCCCAGCACGATCCCCTACACTGCCTGAACACCACTGCACTGCCCTAAACCCTGAAACACTACCCCCAGCAAGACCCCCTACACTGCTCTAACACTACTGCTCTGCCCAAAGATCTGAAACACCAGCCCCAGCATGACCCCTTACACTGCCCGAACACAACTGCATTGCCCTAAACCCTGAAACACCAGCCAGCATGACCCCCTACACTGCCCGAACACCACTGCACTGCCCTAAACCCTTAAACACCAGCCCCAGCACTACCCCCTACACTGCACAAACACCACTGCACTGTCCTAAACCCTGAAACACCAACCCCAGCATGACCTCCTACACTGCCTGAACACCACTGCACTGCCCTAAACCCTGAAACAGCAGCACCAGCATGACCCCCTACACCACCTGTGCACCACTGCACTTCCCTAAACCCTGAAACACCAGCCCCAGCATGACCCCCTACACTGCCTGTGCATCACTGCACTGCCCTAAACCCTGAAACACCAGCCCCAGCACGACCCCCTACACTGCCCGAACACCACTGCACTGCCCTAAACCCTAAAACACCAGCCCCAGCATGACCCCCTGCACTGCCCTAACACAACTGCCCTAAACCCTGAAACAACACCCCAAGCAAGACCCCCTACACTGCCCGAACACCACTGCCCTAAACCCTGAAACACCACTGCCAGCACGACCCCCTACTCTGCCCGAACAGCACTGCACTGCCCTAAACCCTGAAACTCACCCCCTGCATGACCCCCTACACTGCCCGAACACCACTGCACTGCCCAAAACCCTGAAACACTAACCCCCGCACGACCCGCTATACTGCCCGAACACCACTGCACTGCCCTAAACCCTGAAACACTAGCCCCAGCACGACCCCCTACACTACCCGAACACCACTGCACTGCCCTAAATCCTGAAACACGAGGAACAGCATGACCCCCTACACTGCCCAACCACCATCGCACTGCCCTAAACCCTGAAACACCAGCCCCAGCATGACCCCCTACACTGCCCGAACACCACTGCACTGCCCTAAACTCTGAAACACCAGCCCCGGCACAACTCCCTACACTGCCCTAACACCACTGCACTGCCCTAAACCCTGAAACTCCACCCCCAGCACGACCCTCTACACTGCCCAAACACCCCTACAGTGCCCTAAACCCTGAAAAACCACCCCCCAGCACGAAACCCTACACTGCCCGAACACCACTGCACTGCCCTAAACCCTGAAACACCACCCCCATCATGACCCCCTACACTGCCTGAACACCACTGCACTGAACCCTGACACTCCACCCACAGAACGACCCCTTACCCTGCCTAAATACCACTGCCCTAAACCTTGAAACACCACCCCCAGCAAGACCCACTACACTGCCCAAATACCACTGCCCTTAACCCTGAAACACAACCCCTGCAAGACCCCCTTCAGTGCCCGAACACCACTGACCTAAACCCTGAAACACCCCCACCTGCATGACCCACTACACTGTCAGAACACCACTGCACTGCCCTAAACACTGAAACACCATCCCTGCATGAACCCCTGCACTGTCCGAACACCACTGCACTGCCCTAAACCCTAAAACACCACCCCCACCACGACCCCCTACACTGCCCAAACACCACTGCACTAAACCCTGAAACACCAGCCCCCGCACGATCCCCAACACTGCCCGAACACCACTGCACTGCCTTAAACCCTGAAACAACAGCCCCAGCACGACCCCCTACACTGCCTGAACACCACTGCACTGCCCTAAACCCTGAAACACCAGCCCCCGCACAACCCCCTACACTGCCCGAACACCACAGCATTGCCCTAAACCCTGAAATACCACCCCATCAAAACCCCTACACTGCCCAAACACCACTGCACTGAACCCTGAAACACCACCCCCAGCACGACCCCTTACTCTGCACAAACACCACTGCACTGCCCTAAACTCTGAAACACCACACCCATCATGACCCCTGCACTGCCCGAACACCACTGCACTGAACCCTGAAACACCACCCCCACCACGACCCCTTACTCTGCCCGAACACCGCTGCCCTAAACCTTGAAACACCACCCCCAGCAAGACCCACTACACTGCCCGAATACCACTGCCCTAAACCCTGAAACACCACCCCCTAAAAGACCCCCTATGCTCCCCGAACACCGCTGCACTACTGCCCTAAACCCTGAAACTTCACCCACAGCAAGACCCCCTACACTGCCCAAACACCACTGACCTAAACCCTGAAACACCACCCCCAGCACGACCCCCTACACTGCCCGAACACCACTGCACTGCCCTAAACCCTGAAACACTAGGACCAGCAAGACCCCCTACACTGCCCGACCACCATTGCACTGCCCTAAACCCTGAAACACCAGCCCCAGCATGACCCCCTACACTGCCCGAACACCACTGCACTGCCCTAAACCCTGAAACACCAGCCCCCGCACGACCCCCTACACTGCCCGAACACCACTGCACTGCCCTAAACCCTGAAACACCAGCCCCCACACGACCCCCTACACTGCCCGAACACCACTGCAATGCTCCAAACCCTGAAACACCAGCCCCTGCACGACCTCCTACACTGCCAGAACACTACTGCATGACCCACTACACTGCCCAAACATCACTGCACTGCCCTAAAGCCTGAAACACTAGCCCCCGCACGACCCCCTATATTGCCCGAACACCACTGCACTGCCCTAAACCCTGAAACACCAGCCCCCGCATGACCCCCTACACTGCCTGAACACCACTGCACTGCCCTAAACCCTGAAACTCCACCCCCAGCACGACCCTCTACACTGCCTGAACACCACTACAGTGCCCTAAACCCTGAAATACCACCCCCAGGCATGAAACCCTACACTGCCCGAACACCACTGCACTGCCCTAAACCCTAAAACACCAGCCCCAGAATGACCCCCTACACTGCCCGAACACCACTGCACTGCCCTAAACCCTGAAACACCAGCCCCCGCATGAGCCCCCACACTGCCCGAACACCACAGCACTGCCCTAAACCCTTAAACACCAGCCCCTGCACGACCCCCTACACTGCCCGAACACCACTGCACTGGTCTAAACCCTGAAACACCAGCCCCGCACGACCCCCTACACTGCCAGAACACAACTGCACGACCCACTACCCTGCCCAAACACCACTGCACTGCCCTAAAGCCTGCAACACTACCCCCCACACGACCCCCTACATTGCCCGAACACCACAGCACTGCCCTAAACCCTGAAACACCACCCCTGCATGACCCCCTACACTATCCGAACACCACTGCACTGCCCTAAACCCTGAAACACCACCCCCAGCAAGACCCCCTCCACTGCCCAAACACCACTGCACAGTCCTAAAACCTGAAACACTACCCCCAGGATGACCCCCTACACTGCCCGACCACCACTGCACTGCCCTAAACCCCGAAACACCACCCCCAGCACAACCCCCTACACTGCCCAAACACCACTGCACTGCCATAAACCCTGAAACTCCACCCCCAGCACGATCCCCTACACTGCCTGAACACCACTGCACTGCCCTAAACCCTGGAACACTACCCCCAGCAAGACCCCCTACACTGCTCGAACACTACTGCTCTGCCCAAAGACCTGAAACACCAGCCCCAGCATGACCCCCTACACTGCCCGAACACAACTGCATTGCCCTAAACCCTGAAACACCAGCCAGCACGACCCCCTACACTGCCCGAACACCACTGCACTGCCCTAAACCCTGAAACACCAGCCCCAGCACTACCCCTACACTGCACAAACACCACTGCACTGTCCTAAACCCTGAAACACCAACCCCAGCATGACCTCCTACACTGCCTGAACACCACTGCACTGCCCTAAACCCTGAAACAGCAGCACCAGCATGACCCCCTACACCACCTGTGCACCACTGCACTTCCCTAAACCCTGAAACACCAGCCCCAGCACGACCCCCTACACTGCCCGAACACCACTGCACTGCCCTAAACCCTAAAACACCAGCCCCAGCATGACCCCCTGCACTGCCCTAACACCACTGCCCTAAACCCTGAAACAACACCCCAAGCAAGACCCCCTACACTGCCCGAACACCACTGCCCTAAACCCTGAAACACCACCGCCAGCACGACCCCCTACTCTGCCCGAACACCACTGCACTGCCCTAAACCCTGAAACTCCACCCCCTGCATGACCCCCTACACTGCCCGAACACCACTGCACTGCCCAAAACCCTGAAACACTAACCCCCGCACGACCCGCTATACTGCCCGAACACCACTGCACTGCCTTAAACCCTGAAACACTAGCCCCAGCACAACCCCCTACACTGCCCGAACACCACTGCACTGCCCTAAACCCTGCAACACTAGGAACAGCATGACCCCCTACACTGCCCAACCACCACTGCACTGCCCTAAACCCTGAAACACCAGCCCCAGCATGACCCCCTACACTGCCTGTGCACCACTGCACTGCCCTAAACCCTGAAACACCAGCCCCAGCACGACCCCCTACACTGCCCGAACACCACTGCACTGCCCTAAACCCTGAAACACCAGCCCCCACATGACCCCCTCCACTGCCAGAACACAACTGCACGACCCACTACCCTGCCCAAACACCACTGCACTGCCCTAAAGCCTGAAACACTACCCCCCACACGACCCCCTACATTGCCCGAACACCACTGCAGTGCCCTAAACCCTGAAACACCACCCCCAGCACAACCCCCTACACTGCCCAAACACCACAGCAATGCCCTAAACCCTGAAACACCACCCCTGCACGACCCCCTACACTATCCGAACACCACTGCACTGCCCTAAACCCTGAAACACCACCCCCAGCACGACCCCCTCCACTGCCCGAACACCACTGGTACTGTTCTGAAACATGAAACACTACCCCCAGGATGACCCCCTACACTGCCTGTCCACCACTGCACTGCCCTAAACCCTGAAACACCACCCCCAGCACAACCCCCTACACTGCCCAAACACCACTGCACTGCCATAAACCCTGAAACTCCACCCCCAGCACGATCCCCTACACTGCCTGAACACCACTGCACTGCCCTAAACCCTGAAACACTACCCCCAGCAAGACCCCCTACACTGCTCTAACACTACTGCTCTGCCCAAAGATCTGAAACACCAGCCCCAGCATGACCCCTTACACTGCCCGAACACAACTGCATTGCCCTAAACCCTGAAACACCAGCCAGCATGACCCCCTACACTGCCCGAACACCACTGCACTGCCCTAAACCCTTAAACACCAGCCCCAGCACTACCCCCTACACTGCACAAACACCACTGCACTGTCCTAAACCCTGAAACACCAACCCCAGCATGACCTCCTACACTGCCTGAACACCACTGCACTGCCCTAAACCCTGAAACAGCAGCACCAGCATGACCCCCTACACCACCTGTGCACCACTGCACTTCCCTAAACCCTGAAACACCAGCCCCAGCATGACCCCCTACACTGCCTGTGCATCACTGCACTGCCCTAAACCCTGAAACACCAGCCCCAGCACGACCCCCTACACTGCCCGAACACCACTGCACTGCCCTAAACCCTAAAACACCAGCCCCAGCATGACCCCCTGCACTGCCCTAACACAACTGCCCTAAACCCTGAAACAACACCCCAAGCAAGACCCCCTACACTGCCCGAACACCACTGCCCTAAACCCTGAAACACCACTGCCAGCACGACCCCCTACTCTGCCCGAACACCACTGCACTGCCCTAAACCCTGAAACTCACCCCCTGCATGACCCCCTACACTGCCCGAACACCACTGCACTGCCCAAAACCCTGAAACACTAACCCCCGCACGACCCGCTATACTGCCCGAACACCACTGCACTGCCCTAAACCCTGAAACACTAGCCCCAGCACGACCCCCTACACTACCCGAACACCACTGCACTGCCCTAAACCCTGAAACACGAGGAACAGCATGACCCCCTACACTGCCCAACCACCATCGCACTGCCCTAAACCCTGAAACACCAGCCCCAGCATGACCCCCTACACTGCCCGAACACCACTGCACTGCCCTAAACTCTGAAACACCAGCCCCGGCACAACTCCCTACACTGCCCGAACACCACTGCACTGCCCTAAACCCTGAAACTCCACCCCCAGCACGACCCTCTACACTGCCCAAACACCCCTACAGTGCCCTAAACCCTGAAAAACCACCCCCCAGCACGAAACCCTACACTGCCCGAACACCACTGCACTGCCCTAAACCCTGAAACACCACCCCCATCATGACCCCCTACACTGCCTGAACACCACTGCACTGAACCCTGAAACTCCACCCACAGAACGACCCCTTACCCTGCCTAAATACCACTGCCCTAAACCTTGAAACACCACCCCCAGCAAGACCCACTACACTGCCCAAATACCACTGCCCTAAACCCTGAAACACAACCCCTGCAAGACCCCCTTCAGTGCCCGAACACCACTGACCTAAACCCTGAAACACCCCCACCTGCATGACCCACTACACTGTCAGAACACCACTGCACTGCCCTAAACACTGAAACACCATCCCTGCATGAACCCCTGCACTGTCCGAACACCACTGCACTGCCCTAAACCCTAAAACACCACCCCCACCACGACCCCCTACACTGCCCAAACACCACTGCACTAAACCCTGAAACACCAGCCCCCGCACGATCCCCAACACTGCCCGAACACCACTGCACTGCCTTAAACCCTGAAACAACAGCCCCAGCACGACCCCCTACACTGCCTGAACACCACTGCACTGCCCTAAACCCTGAAACACCAGCCCCCGCACAACCCCCTACACTGCCCGAACACCACAGCATTGCCCTAAACCCTGAAATACCACCCCATCAAAACCCCTACACTGCCCAAACACCACTGCACTGAACCCTGAAACACCACCCCCAGCACGACCCCATACTCTGCACAAACACCACTGCACTGCCCTAAACTCTGAAACACCACACCCATCATGACCCCTGCACTGCCCGAACACCACTGCACTGAACCCTGAAACACCACCCCCACCACGACCCCTTACTCTGCCCGAACACCGCTGCCCTAAACCTTGAAACACCACCCCCAGCAAGACCCACTACACTGCCCGAATACCACTGCCCTAAACCCTGAAACACCACCCCCTAAAAGACCCCCTATGCTCCCCGAACACCGCTGCACTACTGCCCTAAACCCTGAAACTTCACCCACAGCAAGACCCCCTACACTGCCCAAACACCACTGACCTAAACCCTGAAACACCACCCCCAGCACGACCCCCTACACTGCCCGAACACCACTGCACTGCCCTAAACCCTGAAACACTAGGACCAGCAAGACCCCCTACACTGCCCGACCACCATTGCACTGCCCTAAACCCTGAAACACCAGCCCCAGCATGACCCCCTACACTGCCCGAACACCACTGCACTGCCCTAAACCCTGAAACACCAGCCCCCGCACGACCCCCTACACTGCCCGAACACCACTGCACTGCCCTAAACCCTGAAACACCAGCCCCCACACGACCCCCTACACTGCCCGAACACCACTGCAATTCTCCAAACCCTGAAACACCAGCCCCTGCACGACCTCCTACACTGCCAGAACACTACTGCATGACCCACTACACTGCCCAAACATCACTGCACTGCCCTAAAGCCTGAAACACTAGCCCCCGCACGACCCCCTATATTGCCCGAACACCACTGCACTGCCCTAAACCCTGAAACACCAGCCCCCGCATGACCCCTACACTGCCTGAACACCACTGCACTGCCCTAAACCCTGAAACTCCACCCCCAGCACGACCCTCTACACTGCCTGAACACCACTACAGTGCCCTAAACCCTGAAATACCACCCCCAGGCATGAAACCCTACACTGCCCGAACACCACTGCACTGCCCTAAACCCTAAAACACCAGCCCCAGAATGACCCCCTACACTGCCCGAACACCACTGCACTGCCCTAAACCCTGAAACACCAGCCCCCGCATGAGCCCCCACACTGCCCGAACACCACAGCACTGCCCTAAACCCTTAAACACCAGCCCCTGCACGACCCCCTACACTGCCCGAACACCACTGCACTGGTCTAAACCCTGAAACACCAGCCCCGCACGACCCCCTACACTGCCAGAACACAACTGCACGACCCACTACCCTGCCCAAACACCACTGCACTGCCCTAAAGCCTGCAACACTACCCCCCACACGACCCCCTACATTGCCCGAACACCACAGCACTGCCCTAAACCCTGAAACACCACCCCTGCATGACCCCCTACACTATCCGAACACCACTGCACTGCCCTAAACCCTGAAACACCACCCCCAGCAAGACCCCCTCCACTGCCCAAACACCACTGCACAGTCCTAAAACCTGAAACACTACCCCCAGGATGACCCCCTACACTGCCCGACCACCACTGCACTGCCCTAAACCCCGAAACACCACCCCCAGCACAACCCCCTACACTGCCCAAACACCACTGCACTGCCATAAACCCTGAAACTCCACCCCCAGCACGATCCCCTACACTGCCTGAACACCACTGCACTGCCCTAAACCCTGGAACACTACCCCCAGCAAGACCCCCTACACTGCTCGAACACTACTGCTCTGCCCAAAGACCTGAAACACCAGCCCCAGCATGACCCCCTACACTGCCCGAACACAACTGCATTGCCCTAAACCCTGAAACACCAGCCAGCACGACCCCCTACACTGCCCGAACACCACTGCACTGCCCTAAACCCTGAAACACCAGCCCCAGCACTACCCCCTACACTGCACAAACACCACTGCACTGTCCTAAACCCTGAAACACCAACCCCAGCATGACCTCCTACACTGCCTGAACACCACTGCACTGCCCTAAACCCTGAAACAGCAGCACCAGCATGACCCCCTACACCACCTGTGCACCACTGCACTTCCCTAAACCCTGAAACACCAGCCCCAGCACGACCCCCTACACTGCCCGAACACCACTGCACTGCCCTAAACCCTAAAACACCAGCCCCAGCATGACCCCCTGCACTGCCCTAACACCACTGCCCTAAACCCTGAAACAACACCCCAAGCAAGACCCCTACACTGCCCGAACACCACTGCCCTAAACCCTGAAACACCACCGCCAGCACGACCCCCTACTCTGCCCGAACACCACTGCACTGCCCTAAACCCTGAAACTCCACCCCCTGCATGACCCCCTACACTGCCCGAACACCACTGCACTGCCCAAAACCCTGAAACACTAACCCCCGCACGACCCGCTATACTGCCCGAACACCACTGCACTGCCTTAAACCCTGAAACACTAGCCCCAGCACAACCCCCTACACTGCCCGAACACCACTGCACTGCCCTAAACCCTGAAACACTAGGAACAGCATGACCCCCTACACTGCCCAACCACCACTGCACTGCCCTAAACCCTGAAACACCAGCCCCAGCATGACCCCCTACACTGCCTGTGCACCACTGCACTGCCCTAAACCCTGAAACACCAGCCCCAGCACGACGCCCTACACTGCCCGAACACCACTGCACTGCCCTAAACCCTAAAACACCAGCCCCAGCATGACCCCCTGCACTGCCCTAACACCACTGCCCTAAACCCTGAAACAACACCCCAAGCAAGACCCCCTACACTGCCCGAACACCACTGCCCTAAACCCTGAAACACCACCGCCAGCACGACCCCCTACTCTGCCCGAACACCACTGCACTGCCCTAAACCCTGAAACTCCACCCCCTGCATGACCCCCTACACTGCCCGAACACCACTGCACTGCCCAAAACCCTGAAACACTAACCCCCGCACGACCCGCTATACTGCCCGAACACCACTGCACTGCCTTAAACCCTGAAACACTAGCCCCAGCACAACCCCCTACACTGCCCGAACACCACTGCACTGCCCTAAACCCTGAAACACTAGGAACAGCATGACCCCCTACACTGCCCAACCACCACTGCACTGCCCTAAACCCTGAAACACCAGCCCCAGCATGACCCCCTACACTGCCTGTGCACCACTGCACTGCCCTAAACCCTGAAACACCAGCCCCAGCACGACGCCCTACACTGCCCGAACACCACTGCACTGCCCTAAACCCTAAAACACCAGCCCCAGCATGACCCCCTGCACTGCCCTAACACCACTGCCCTAAACCCTGAAACAACACCCCAAGCAAGACCCCCTACACTGCCCGAACACCACTGCCCTAAACCCTGAAACACCACCGCCAGCACGACCCCCTACTCTGCCCGAACACCACTGCACTGCCCCAAACCCTGAAACTCCACCCCCTGCATGACCCCCTACACTGCCCGAACACCACTGCACTGCCCAAAACCCTGAAACACTAACCCCCGCACGACCCGCTATACTGCCCGAACACCACTGCACTGCCTTAAACCCTGAAACACTAGCCCCAGCACGACCCCCTACACTGCCCGAACACCACTGCACTGCCCTAAACCCTGAAACACTAGGAACAGCATGACCCCCTACACTGCCCAACCACCACTGCACTGCCCTAAACCCTGAAACACCAGCCCCAGCATGACCCCCTACACTGCCCGAACACCACTGCACTGCCCTAAACCCTGAAACACCAGCCCCCGCACGACCCCCTACACTGCCCGAACACCACTGCACTGCCCTAAACCCTGAAACTTCACCCCCAGCACGACCCTCTACACTGCCCGAACACCCCTACAGTGCCCTAAACCCTGAAAAACCATCCCCCAGCACGAAACCCTACACTGCCCGAACACCGCTGCACTGACCGAAAACCCTGAAAAACCACCCCCATCATGACCCCCTACACTGCCCGAACACCACTGCACTGAACCCTGAAACTCCACCCACAGAACGACCCCTTACTCTGCCCAAACACCACTGCCCTAAACCTTGAAACACCACCCCCAGCAAGACCCACTACACTGCCCAAATACCACTGCCCTAAACCCTGAAACACCACCCCTGCAAGACCCCCTTCAGTGCCCGAACACAGCTGCACCATTGCCCTAAACCCTGAAACTCCACCCACAGCAAGGCCCCCTACACTGCCCGAACACCACTGACCTAAACCCTGAAACACCACCCCCTGCAAGACCCCTACACTGCCCGAACACCACTGCACTGCCCTAAACCCTGAAACACCCCCACCTGCATGACCCCCTACACTGTCAGAACACCACTGCACTGCCCTAAACATTGAAACACCATCCCTGCATGAACCCCTGCACTGTCCGAACACCACTGCACTGCCCTAAACCCTAAAACACCACCCCCACCACGACCCCCTACGCTGCCCAAACACCACTGCACTAAACCCTGAAACACCAGCCCCCGCACGATCCCCAACACTGCTCGAACACCACTGCACTGCCTTAAACCCTGAAACAACAGCCCCAGCACGACCCCCTACACTGCCCGAACACCACTGCACTGCCCTAAACCCTGAAACACCAGCCCCCGCACAACCCCCTACACTACCCAAACACCACTGCATTGCCCTAAACCCTGAAATACCACCCCATCATGACCCCTACACTGCCCAAACACCACTGCACTGAACCCTGAAAAACCACCCCCAGCACGACCCCTTACTCTGCCCAAACACCACTGCACTGCCCTAAACCCTGAAACACCACACCCATCATGACCCCTACACTGCCCAAACACCACTGCACTGAACCCTGAAACACCACCCCCACCACGACCCCTTACTCTGCCCGAACACCGCTGCCCTAAACCTTGAAACACCACCCTCAGCAAGACCCACTACACTGCCCGAATACCACTGCCCTAAACCCTGAAACACCACCCCCTAAAAGACCCCCTATGCTGCCTGAACACCGCTGCACCACTGCCCTAAACCCTGAAACTTCACCCACAGCAAAACCCCCTACACTGCCCGAACACCACTGACCTAAACCTTGAAACACCACCCCCTGCAAGACCCCTACACTGCCCGAACACCGCTGCACTGCCCTAAACCCTGAAACACCCCCACATGCATGACCCCCTACACTGTCAGAACACCACTGCACTACCTTAAACACTGAAACACCATCCCTGCACGAACCCCTGCACTGTATGAACACCACTGTACTGCCCTAAACCCTAAAACACCACCCTCACCACGACCCCCTACACTGCCCGAACACCACTGCACTAAACCCTGAAACACCAGCCCCCGCTCGACCCCCAACACTGCCCGAACACTACAGCACTGCCCTAAACCCTGAAACACCAGCCCTGCATGACCCCTACACTGCCCGAACACCACTGCACTGCCCTAAACCCTGAAACACCAGCCCCAGCATGACCCCCTACACTACCCGAACACCACTGCACTGCCCTAAACCCTGAAACACCAGCCCCCGCATGACCCCCAAACACTGCCCGAACAACACTGCACTGCCCTAAACCCTTAAACACCAGCCCCTGCACGACCCCCTCCACTGCCCTAACACCACTGCACTGGTCCAAACCCTGAAACACCAGCCCCCGCACGACACCCTACACTGGCTGAACACCACTGCATTGCCCTAAACCCTGAAATACCATCCCCATCACGACCCCTACACTGCCAAAACACCACTGCACTTAAACCTGAAACACCACCCCATCACGACCCCTTACTCTGCCCAAACACCACTGCACTGCCCTAAACCCTGAATCACCACCCCCATCATGACCCCTACACTGCCCGAACACCACTGCACCGAACCCTGAAACACCACCCCTAGCACGACCCCTTACTCTGCCCGAACACTGCTGCCATAAACCTTGAAACACCACCCCCAGCAAGACCCACTACACTGCCCGAATACCACTGCCCTAAACCCTGAAACACCACCCCCTGCAAGACCCCCTACACTGCCCGAACAACGCTGCACCACTGCCCTAAACCCTGAAACTCCACCCACAGCAAGACCCCCTACACTTCCCGAACACCACTGACCTAAACCCTGAAACACCACCCCCTGCAAGACCCCTACACTGCCCGAACACCACTGCACTGCCCTAAACCCTGAAACACCCCCACCTGCACGACCCCCTACACTGTCAGAACACCACTGCCCTAAACCCTGAAACACCAGCCCCCGCACAACCCCCTACACTACCCGAACACCACTGCATTGCCCTAAACCCTGAAATACCACCCCATCATGACCCCTACACTGCCCAAACACCACTGCACTGAACCCTGAAAAACCACCCCCAGCACGACCCCTTACTCTGCCCAAACACCACTGCACTGCCCTAAACCCTGAAATACCACCCCATCATGACCCCTACACTGCCCAAACACCACTGCACTGAACCCTGAAAAACCACCCCCAGCACGACCCCTTACTCTGCCCAAACACCACTGCACTGCCCTAAACCCTGAAACACCACACCCATCATGACCCCTACACTGCCCGAACACCACTGCACTGAACCCTGAAACACCACCCCCACCACGACCCCTCACTCTGCCCGAACACCGCTGCCCTAAACCTTGAAACACCATCCCCAGCAAGACCCACTACACTGCCTGAATACCACTGCCCTAAACCCTGAAACACCACCCCCTAAAAGACCCCCTATGCTGCCCGAACACCGCTGCACCACTGCCCTAAACCCTGAAACTTCACCCACAGCAAGACCCCCTACACTGCCCGAACACCACTGACCTAAACCTTGAAACACCACCCCCTGCAAGACCCCTACACTGTCCGAACACCACTGCACTGCCCTAAACCCTGAAACACCCCCACATGCACGACCCCCTACACTGTCAGAACACCACTGCACTGCCCTAAACACTGAAACACCATCCCTGCACGAACCCCTGCACTGTATGAACACCACTGTACTGCCCTAAACCCTAAAACACCACCCTCACCACGACCCCCTACACTGCCCGAACACCACTGCACTAAACCCTGAAACACCAGCCCCTGCTCGACCCCCAACACTGCCCGAACACTACAGCACTGCCCTAAACCCTGAAACACCAGCCCTGCATGACCCCTACACTGCCCGAACACCACTGCACTGCCCTAAACCCTGAAACACCAGCCCCAGCATGACCCCCAAACACTGCCCGAACACCACTGCACTGCCCTAAACCCTTAAACACCAGCCCCTGCACGACCCCCTCCACTGCCCTAACACCACTGCACTGGTCCAAACCCTGAAACACCAGCCCCCGCACGACCCCCTACACTGGCTGAACACCACTGCATTGCCCTAAACCCTGAATCACCACCCCCATCATGACCCCTACACTGCCCGAACACCACTGCACCAAACCCTGAAACACCACCCCCAGCACGACCCCTTACTCTGCCCGAACACTGCTGCCACAAACCTTGAAACACCACCCCCAGCAAGACCCACTACACTGCCCGAATACCACTGCCCTAAACCCTGAAACACCACCCCCTGCAAGACCCCCTACACTGCCCGAACACCGCTGCACCACTGCCCTAAACCCTGAAACTCCACCCACAGCAAGACCCCCTACACTTCCCGAACACCACTGACCTAAACCCTCAAACACCACCCCCTGCAAGACCCCTACACTGCCCGAACACCACTGCACTGCCCTAAACCCTGAAACACCCCCACCTGCACGACCCCCTACACTGTCAGAACACCACTGCACTGCCCTAAACACTGAAAACCCATCCCTGCACGAACCCCTGCTCTGTATGAACACCACTGCACTGCCCTAAACCCTAAAACTTGGACCCTCCTGAGGCTCAGCCGGGAGTAGGATAACTGTCTCTTTGCTCTGATTTTAACCTGTTGTGTATTACTTTTTAAAAAGCACCTACCCTGCTCTCTGACGCTGTTCATCGCATGCAGGCATCCCCTCTCAGCGGAGTTCAGCGCTGGAGAGGGTGAACCCTTGGAGTCTCGTCGGCCGCCATTCCCCGCGACGAGCAGAGGGACACGCCCCCTTTTAGGCCACGCCCCTTTTTACTCGTACAAAGCGCGCTGATCTGACAAGCACCCCAGTTAAACTTGGACCCTCCTGAGGCTCAGCCGGGAGTAGGATAACTGTCTCTTTGCTCTGATTTTAACCTGTTGTGTATTACTTTTTAAAAAGCACCTACCCTGCTCTCTGACGCTGTTCATCGCATGCAGGCATCCCCTCTCAGCGGAGTTCAGCGCTGGAGAGGGTGAACCCTTGGAGTCTCGTCGACCGCCATTCCCCGCGACGAGCAGAGGGACACGCCCCCTTTTAGGCCACGCCCCCTTGCCCTTTAAACATGTGTATGTGCCGGAAGCGCAGCGGACGAGCGCAGCGGGCACGCCGATTGCGCGCCGAAGGCGCGCTTAAGGCAAGCTCGTCTGCGCTCGTCCGCGATCACGACGCGGCCGGGGCCGGTCCCCCTGCCCGATCCACCAGTGATATCACCATAACATACACTCGGACTGAGTTGATGTCCCTGAGACCTCCCCCTTGTCTGACCTGCCGCTGGTCCATCCCTGACGCTCGGAGCCCTGCCTTTGTTTGTAAAGTCTGCCACTTTTCCCTTCCTCCCCTCGATGAGACATACAGTACAGCTCGCGCTCTGATTTCCACCCCTACTCGTGGAGCCTGCCCTTCTTTCACTCTCAGAGCTGCGCTGATTAACTGCAGATCATTGAGTAAACATGCCATCGACATCTGGCAGTCCCTTCGAGACAACAATTGGGATCTGCTTTTTTTAACAGAAACTTGGCTGAATGACACTACGAATCCCACCATCACCCTCGCCCTTCCGGAGGGTTACTGCATTGTCTGTGCCAATAGACCTAATGGTAAACAGGGAGGTGGCGTTGCATTAATCTATAAATCTAAATGGACGGCTACCTTCCCTCTATATGACCCTCTCGATTGTATAGAAGGCCTTCCTTTCAGTGTCCAAATCTCTCCGTCCACCTCCAGCTCGGGAATACTTGTCTACCGTCCTCCCCATTCTAATACCTCCCATCTGCCGGCCTTGGCAGACTATATCATCCAGCTTAGCACTCGCTATGCCAATTTCACTGCTCTAGGGGACTTCAATCTCCACGCAAATGAGGATTCCTGCTTGCACAGCCAAAATTTTATCTCTACGCTGGCGGCCTGTAATCTAGTGCAAATAATAGCCTTACCCACGCACAAAGCGGGACATACACTAGACATGATCTGTTCCAACCTTCCAAGTATTCGGGCAGCCTCCCCCATCCCGGTCGTTTGGTCGGATCATTTCCTCATCCCTTTTGAGATAGATATTTTTTGTTCCACTAGACCCTCTATCCCCCCTAAAGCATCAGGTAGAAACTGGAGTCGTATCACCTCTGAAACGCTCCAGGAATACTTAAAAAATTCCCAACCTATCCCGTCGTCTGATCCAGACTCTGGTATTGACCATCTAGATGCCTGGATTAGTCAAGCCCTAGAGGCTCTGGCTCCACTTAAATCTATTAAAACCTACAGGGCTACACCTTCTGCACCATGGTACTCCAACGAGCTTCGTCAGAAAAAGGCCGTGTGCAAATCTTTCGAACGCTTATGGAGGCAGAACTATTCCCTGGATAGTAAAACCATCTATAAGACAGCCCTCAAAGAATATCGCAGAATGATCGTGGAGCACAAAAGGGACTACCTGGCTTCCAGAATTAAACACGCTAATAACGGTGCCAGGGAGATCTTCAGCATAGTTAGGTCCTTTACGGACCCCAACGCGCTGACTCGGATTCAGCCTGCCTCCCAGTCTTTGTGCGATAAACTTTCACAATTCTTTGAGGAAAAAATAGAGACCATCTATTCCACTTTCCCAATTTCCACCAATGAAGACCTGAAAGAGGAATCCACTTCTCACAAGCCCCAGTCCCCCTCACTGATTGACTTTTCAGTCATCTCCGAAGCCGACTCTATGGCAGAACTACTCAAATGTAAGTCTGGCTCGCCCAATGACCCTTGGCCAGCCAAACAATACAAGAAATTGGCCCCCCTGCTCAATCCCTACTTGAACCATATCTGGAACGAATCCCTAAGAATGGGCTGCTTTCCCGCCAAATGGAAACATGCCTCCCTGATTCCCATTTTGAAAAAACCAAATTTGGACCCTGACAACCCCAGTAACTACAGGCCGATCTCTCTTCTGCCTGCCCCAGCTAAGATCCTAGAAAAACTGGTACATTCCCAGCTGGCGAATTACATCGAAACCAATGGGCTCCTACATGACTCTCAGCACGGCTTTCGGTCGGGCCACAGCACGGAGTCAGCCCTTGTTGAAATGGCTGACTCGGTGAGATGGTCGCTGGACCGGGGGTCGAGGGCGGTGTTAGTGCTGCTAGATCTTTCAGCGGCATTTGACACCGTCTCTCATAAGATCCTGCTGGGAAGACTGGGAGACCTAGGCATTGGCGGAACGGTTCTTAAGTGGCTTGCTTCTTACCTATGTGACCGCACACAGCAGGTATATACCTCTCCTTACACCTCCTCAGCTAGACCACTCAAATGGGGAGTCCCCCAGGGCTCATCCCTGAGCCCGCTTTTGTTTAATGTCTATTTTACCCCCCTAGCTAAATTGATTGCGCGAACTGGGATTAAATCCACCTCCTATGCTGATGATATTCAGTTACTTTTTACCTTTGAGACTCCCTCCGCTTTTGCCTTTGATCCGCTGAAATCCTGTCTCAGAGACATCTCTAGTTGGATGGACTCTAATTCCCTCCGACTCAATGCTGGAAAGACAGAGATCCTGTTTTTTAACTCACCATCCCCTTTGGATTCCAATCTGTGGTGGCCAGCTGACCTGAGCCAAGCCCCCACGCCCAAAGACTCGGTGAGAAACTTGGGAGTGCGCTGGGACAATCAGCTTAGTTTTAACGCTCAGGTCCAAACAGTAGCAGCATCCTGTTTCGCAAAGATCAAGACGATTAACCGGCTTATCAACTATCTGCCGGCAGGCTGCCGTAAGACTGTGGTACATGCACTTATAACATCTCACCTTGATTACGCCAACGCACTATATCTTGGTATCACAGCAGGCCTTTGCCACAAATTACAGACTGTCCAAAATGCTGCCGCCCGGCTGGTCGAGAGAATCCCAGCCAGACAACACATCTCTCCCCTCCTCCGAAAACTACATTGGCTACCGATAGCCAAGAGATGTGTATTCAAGGCCATGACGCTGGCCTTTCGTGCTTCCAAGGGTAATGGCTCCGCCCACTTGAAAAGCACTCTGAAGCCGTACGTCAAGGCCAGGACATTACGTTCTAACTCCCTTCTTCTCCTGGAAACCCCAAGATTCAAACGTTCTCGTACTGGAGGGAAAACCTTCGAGGTCTGTGCCACTCAGTGCTGGAACAAGCTTCCGATCACTCTACACGCATGTCAAACTGAAGTGGCATTCCGAAGGTCACTAAAGACCCACCTTTTTTCCTCATAAGGTTATTCTCTTTTTCCTACCCTCACTGTCTCCAAGTTTTACCAGCGCTGGGACGCCCCGTTGGGGCAGCTGTGCGCTTTACAAAACACACAAATAAATAAATAAAATAAATAAAACACCACCCCTACCACGACCCCCCACACTGCCCGAACACCACTGCTCTAAACCCTGAAACACCAGCCCCCGCTTGACCCCCAACACTGCCCGAACACTACAGCACTTCCCTAAACCCTGAAACACCAGCCCTGCATGACCCCCTACACTGCCCGAACACCACTGCACTGCCCTAAACCCTGAAACACCAGCCCCCGCATGACCCCCTACACTGCCCGAACACCACTGCACTGCCCTAAACCCTGAAACACCAGCCCCTGCACGACCCCCTCCACTGCCCGAACACCACTACACTGCCCTAAAGCCTGAAACACCAGCCCCCGCATGACCCCCTGCACTGCCCGAACGTCAGACCCCCCAGGATATAGCGGCGTGGATTAGCAAATTTAGCGGCACAAATATGTAAATTTAGCGGCACAAATATGTAAATTTAGCGGCATTTTTGCGGCACTTTATTTTACTCATAATCATTCATTTTCAGCCTGAAATCAATGGAAGCTGTTTTAGCAGAGTATTCCACTTTGAAATAGGCATGTTTAAAGTGTCTGCAGCTCTACGGAAGCACATCTCCAGTCCTAACCTTGTGGGAGTGTGCTGTATTTCTCCCTGGAATGTTCTAGTGCCCATGTATGCACCCCTGTCGGGCATCGCTGCCTACGGATCCGAGAGGCAGGACACCTCTTCCTCAGGCACCCTCTTTTGCCAATTGTGGGTGCCACTGATGCCCGCAACATTGGTAGCAACATAATATTTTATTTTTTTATTTGCTGCAAAGATATTGGTAACAGATGACAAATGTGACAGTAAATCCCTTCTAGGTTACTCAATTGGTTACATAGAGGTTGCATTTTAAAATATCTTACAGGGTTAAGATACCTGTTGGAGAGACCATTGTGTGCCCTGCAATTTTGAGGGGATTTTAATAGAGGTAAGATAACTTTTGCTCCCAGCTGAATGTTGAAATAAGAAAGCCCTCCTACTGCCCGCACGTTGCTGCACCCAGCCGAATACAAACAGCTTGCAGGCGCTGCTGCATTATCAGACACCAGGACAAATTCAGCATTTTTCTCAGGGAAATTAGCTGCCGGAAGTGAGATCAGGTGGGTTTCCCCTACTTTCCAGCACTGGTTGCCATCGCCAAAGAAATTGATAGTTCATGTTGCCTGATAATTGTAGTTTTCTTGTTGGTTACGTTGAACAGTGCATTCTGCACAGACAGGAAACCTTTCGTCATGCAGCAACAAGGTTCAATGGCCACCGCCCGTCTTCCCTTTCCTTGGAATTTTGTGAGCATGAGTATTGACACCCTGGTGCTTGCAAAGGACTATCCAATAAGGCACATGTACTACATCGCAGACAGCTGTACTGTCAACAGACCTAAAATAATTCTTTTATTTCCATTTCAATCGTTGACTCATTCCTTCTCTCTCTTCGTTTTCTTGCTGTCCTGTTATTTTTCTCAATCCTTGTCGCTCCTCTTCCTTTACTCTGTTTTCATTGCCCCTTCCCTGTCTCTTCTCTTTATTTCCTACCTCCCCTTTCTCTTTTCTCGTTTTCAGTTTTGTTCTTGCTTCCATCACTTCTCATCCCTGTAATTCCAACTCCAGTGCTTCTTATCATTCTCTTTCAAATGCTCTTTCCTCCTTACTTGCTCTGTTCTCTTCTTCGTTGTTTTTTCTCTCTTTTTCACTCCAATTTTCTGCCTCGGTTCTTTTCAGTGCACGGCTCTTCCTTTCATTCCTTTCCCTCCTGCTTTCAGTTTGTCCTTCCTGCCTCTCTGACACATTCACTTCCCGCACTTCTCCTTTGTCTTCCCATCTCTTCTATCTTTGTCTCTGGTTTATATTCCATCTCCCCACTTCTCCTTCTCTTTGCCCTCCTCCCCCACTTCAGCTCTCAAGCTCTCACCACCCCCCGCTATTTCATTCTCCTCGCATCTCTGTTCTCCTGTCCCACCGCTCTCTACATCTTGTACTCTTTCTCCCTTCTTCTCCCATCTCTTCCGCTCCTCTTTTCCCATTCTCAACCTCGTTCTGCACCCTTCAAGGCCTCTCCCTTTCCTCCCCTCTTTAGCCTCCTTTTGCACACCTAATTCTTCTACCCCATGTCTCTTTTGCCATCTCTATCTTCCTTACCACCCTCTCCAACTCACACCTTCCATTTCTTTCCAACCTTCCCCTTTCTAGCTCCTTAACTCTAACTTCACATCTCACACTTCTCTCCCCTTCTTGTCTCTTCACCTTTCCCCCTCCTCCAATCTCTCTTCCCTTCGCCTCTACAACATCCAGCCCTCCCCCGTTCACGCCCCTTCACTCTTTCTCCTTTTCCCTCTCCATCTCTTAGTCTTTCAATCCTCATCCTCACGTCTCATTGGCAGTTTCCCCCTCTCCACGCTGCACATCTTTCCGTCCCTCGCAGTTTGTTCTTCATTTAAATGCCCGCAGTTGCCGCTGGTCACATCAGCCCCCCTCCCCCCACACCTCCTTTGCCTGCTCCCCCAACAGGATGCGCAGGCTGTCCGAAATCCTTTACCGACATCTACCAGAGATTCACCATGGGTGGGAGGGGGGCGGGGGTTACTTTTAGGAGTGAAGCCGCGCCCTGTTCCCCACGAGGGCGGTGTGCAGGAATACACACGTGGGGCCAACATTCCAGCAGGTTGGGCAAGATCTGCGAAAAAGAGACCTCCCCCCAGCTCCTTGAAACATAAGGCAGACATTACTGTAACGTGTATCTGCTGATGCCTGCAAAGGCCTAACAAATATGCCACACATATTGACATTGCAGACAGCTGTCCTGTCAGCACAGACACCTAAAAGGGGCCTCCTTCCAAGAGCTGCCCAACCGTCCAAATTTCGCGGGCAGTTTTGTAAAAAGCGCTGCATTTTTACAAAACTGCCGATTTCGCGATTTTTTTGCAAATTGCGAAATCGCGAAATCCTGGAGGGTCTGACTACAGCACTGCCCTAAACCCTGAAACACCAGCCCCCGCATGACCTCCTACACTGCCCGAACACCACTGCACTGCCCTAAACCCTGAAACACTAGGACCAGCAGGACCCCCTACACTGCCAGACCACCACTGCACTGCCATAATCTCTGAAACACCAGTCCCAGCACGACCCCCTACACTGGCCGAACACTGCTGCACTGCCCTAAACCCTGAAACAACAGCCCCTTCACAACCTCCTACACTGCCCGAACACCACTGCACTGCCCTAAACCCTTAAACACAAGCCCCCGCACGACTCCCTACACTGCCCGAACACCACTGCATTGCTCCAAACCCTGAAACACCAGCCCCGCATGACCCCCTACACTGCCAGAACACTACTGCACGACCCACTACACTGCCCAAACACCACTGCACTGCCCTAAGACCTGAAACACTAGCCCCCCAAAACGACCCCCTACACTGCCCGAACACCACTGCACTGCCCTAAACCCTGAAACACCAGCCCCCGCACGACCCCCTATACTGCCAGAATACCACTGCACTGCCCTAAACCCTGAAACTCCACCCCAAGCACGACACCCTACACTGCCTGACCACCACTACACTGCCCTAAACCCTGAAATACCACCCCCAGCACGAACCCCTACACTGCCCGAACAACACTGCACTGCCCAAAAGCCTGAAACACCACCCCCAGCACGACCCCCTACACTCCCCGAACACCACTGCACTACCCTAAACCCTGAAACACCAACCCCCGCATGACCCCCTACACTGCCCGAACACCACTGTACTGCCCTAAACCCTGAAACACCAGCCCCTGCACGACCCCCTCCACTGCCCGAACACCACTGCACTGGTCCAAACCCTGAAACACCAGCCAACGCACGACCCCCTACACTGCCAGAACACTACTGCACGACCCATTACACTGCCCAAACCCCACTGCACTGCCCTAAAGCCTGAAACTCTACCCCCGCATGACCCCCTACATTGCCCTAACACCACTGCACTGCCCTAAACCCTGAAACACCACCCCCAGCACAACCCCCTACACTGCCCAAACACCACGGCACACCCGTAAACCCTGAAACACCACCCCCAGCAAGACCCCCTACACTGCCCGAACACAGCTGCACCACTGCCCTAAACCCTGAAACACCACCCACAGCACGACCCCCAACACTGCCCTACCACCACTGCACTGCCCTAAAGCCTGAAACACCAGCCCCTGCATGACCCCCTGCACTGCCCGAACACTACAGCACTGCCCTAAACCCTGAAACACCAGCCCCCGCATGACCCCCTACACTGCCCGAACACCACTGTACTGCCCTAAACCCTGAAACACTAGAACCAGCACGACCCCCTACACTGACCGACTACCACTGCACTGCCCTAAACTCTAAAACCCCAGTCCCAGAACGACCCCCTACACTGGCCGAACACCGCTGCACTGCCCTAAACCCTGAAACACCAGCCCCTGCACGACCTCCTACACTGCCCGGACACCACTGCACTGCCCTAAACCCTTAAACACAAGTCCCCGCACGACCCCCTACACTGCCCGAACACCACTGCATTGCTCCAAACCCTGAAACACCAGCCACCGCACGACCCCCTACACTGCCAGAACACTACTGCACGACCCACTACACTGCCCAAACACCACTGCACTGCCCTAAAACCTGAAACACTAGCCCCCCCAAACGACCCCCTGCACTGCCCAAACACCATTGCACTGCCCTAAACCCTGAAACTCCACCCCAAGCACGACACCCTACACTGCCCGAACACCACTACACTGCCCTAAACCCTAAAATACCACCCCCAGCACGAACCCCTACACTGCCCGAACAACACTGCACTGCCCTAAACCCTGAAACACCACCCCCAGCAAGACCCCTTACTCTGCCCGAACACCACTGCCGTAAACCTTGAAACACCACCCCCAGCAAGACCCCTACACTGCCCGAATACCACTGCCCTAAACCATGAAACCCCACCCCCTGCAAGACCCCCTACACTGCCCGAACACCACTGCACTGAACCCTGAAACACCACCCCCAGCATGACCCCTTACTCTGCCCGAACACCACTGCCCTAAACCTTGAAACGCCACCCCCAGCATGACCCCCTACACTGCCCGAATACCACTGCCCTAAACCCTGAAACACCACCCCCTGCAAGACCCCCTACACTGCCCGAACACCGCTGCACCACTGCCCTAAACACTGAAACACCACCCACAGCAAGACCCCCTACAATGCTCCAACACCACTGACCTAAACCCTGAAACACCACCCCCTGCAAGACCCCCTACACTGCCCAAACACCACTGCACTGCCCTAAACCCTGAAAGACCCCCACCTGCACGACCCCCTACACTGTCCGAACACCATTGCACTGCCCTAAACACTGAAACACCACCCCCTGCACAAACCCCTACACTGTCTGAACACCACTGCTCTGCCCTAAACCCTGAAACTCCAGCCCCCGCACGACCCCCTTCTCTGCCCTAGCACCACTGCACTGCCCCAAAAGCCTGAAACACCAGCCCCTGCACGACCCCCTACACAGCCTCAACACTACAGCACTGCCCTAAACCCTTAAACACCAGCCCCCGCATGTCCCCCTACACTGCCCGAACACCACTGCACTGCCCTAAACCCTGAAACACTAGGACCAGCACGACCCCTACACTGCCCGACCACCACTGCACTGCCCTAAAATCTGAAACACCAGCCCCAGCACGACCCCCTACACTGTCCGAACACCATTGCACTGCCCTAAACACTGAAACACCACCCCCTGCACAAACCCCTACACTGTCTGAACACCACTGCTCTGCCCCAAACCCTGAAACACCAGCCCGGCACGACCCCCTACACTACCAGAACACCAGTGCACTGCCTAAACCCTGAAACTCCAGCCCCCGCACGACCCCCTTCTCTGCCCTAGCACCACTGCACTGCCCCAAAAGCCTGAAACACCAGCCCCTGCACGACCCCCTACACAGCCTCAACACTACAGCACTGCCCTAAACCCTTAAACACCAGCCCCCGCATGACCCCCTACACTGCCCGAACACCACTGCACTGCCCTAAACCCTGAAACACTAGGACCAGCACGACCCCCTACACTGCCCGACCACCACTGCACTGCCCTAAAATCTGAAACACCAGCCCCAGCACGACCCCCTACTCTGCCCGAACACCACTGCACTGCCCTAAACCCTGAAACACCAGCCCCTGCACGACCTCCTACACTGCCAAAAACACCACAGCACTGGTCCAAAACCTAAAACACCAGCCCACGCACAACCCCCTACACTACCAGAACACTACTGCACGACCCACTACACTGCCCAAACACCACTGCACTGCACTAAAGCCTGAAACACTACCCCCCGCACGACACCCTACATTGCCCGAACACCACTGCACTGCCCTAAACCCTATAACACCACCCCAATCACAACCCCCTACAATGCCCAAACACCACTGCACTGCCCTAAACCCTGAAACACCACCCCCAGCAAGACCCCCTACACTGCCCGAACACCGTTGCACCACTGCCCTAAACCCTGAAACACCACCCACAGCAAGACCCGTGTGAGACCGGCCTCACGGCGTTGCCCTCCCAATCATCCAGCCAACCTGCAACCACCCTCAAGACACGACATCTCTGACTCCGGCCGCCCCAGCCACCCAGATCCGAGGGCCGGCCAGAGCCCTGACAGACTCGACACCCTACCACGCATGTCCGACCGAGGGAGCGGGAACCCTCGAGCCAGACCCAAAGGCGCCAGCCCAGTCACACCTCGGGTCGCCTTCCCCGGGAAGACTCGATTGGCCACCAGGCCCCTGGGGAGCAGTCGCCTCCCCTGCCGAGCGTCTGGGGTCCCTCCCAGACCCACCTGAAAAGACCAAAGAAGTGAGCGGCAGGAAATCCCGCCGAACCCCCTCCGTCACTCCAGTCCCCCCTCTGCGAGGACCCCGGACTTCAGAGAGCAAGCGGAGTATAACAAGGGGGGCCGGAGAAACGAAGATAGAGAAGACCTGGAACCATCCGAGCCCGCTGACGCTGTCGCGGCTCCTGAACACTGAAGTCACCTGGGCCTGCTGAGTGACTCGCGGCCTCTTGCTATTGAACCATCTGAGCCCTGCTGACGAGGTCGCGGCTCCCGAGCACTGAACCACCTGGGCCTGCTGAGTGACTCGCGGCCCCCAGCTATTGAACCATCTGAGCTCTGCTGACGAGGTCGCGGCTCCCGAGCACTGAACCACCTGGGCCTGCTGAGTGACTCGCGGCCCCCAGCTATTGAACCATCTGAGCCTTGCTGACGGAATCGCGGCTCCCGAACTCCGACCACCTGTGCCTGCTGAGAGACTCGCGGCGCTCCCCCTTGAGGACGACTCGGTAAGAGATCGCCCAGAGACTCGACACCCTCCAGCTCGAGGATTGTGAGCTATCCGCAGGGTATTTCGCAGAGACACTATCTTGAAAGACTGTCCCGCTACCCCCATTCCCCACGACCGATTTGTGGTACTTTGTGCCACTGCTGTACTACTTGCATCTTGGATCATAAAGATCCCTTGAAAATCATCGATAAAAGAACCTATCGTCCTACAAAGAATACGTGTGGTGTCACTCTGTTCGTAGTGTATATCAGGGTGTGCGCGCCTGGTTCGGCCTACATGGGAGAGGTGGGTCAAAGGGGTGGGCAAGACGGGCATCGAACCCCCCTCCGGCGAACGCCTTTCCAACAACCCCCTACACTGCCCGAACACCACTGACCTAAACCCTGAAACACCAACCCCTGCAAGACCCCTACACTGCCCGAACACCACTGCACTGCCCTAAACACTGAAACACCCCCACCTGCACGACACCCTACACTGTCAGAACACCACTGCACTTCCCTAAACACTGAAACACCACCCCTGCATGAACCCCTGCACTGTCGCACGACCCCCTACACTGCCCGAACACCACTGCACTGCCCTAAAACCTGAAACACCAACCCCGCACGACCCCCTACACTACCAGAACACCAGTGTACTGCCCTAAACCCTGAAATTCCAGCCCTCGCAGGACCCCCTTCACTGCCCTACCACCACTGCACTGCCCAAAAGCCTGAAACACCAGCCCCCACACGACCCCCTGCACTGCCCGAACACTACAGCACTGCACTAAACCCTGAAACACCAACCCCCGCATGACCCCTACACTGCCCGACACATCACTGCACTGCCCTAAACCCTGAAACACTAGGACCAGCACGACCCCCTACACTGCCTGACCACCACTACACTGCCCTAAACTCTGAAACACCAGCCACAGCATGACCCCCTACACTGGCTGAACACCGCTGCACTGCCCTAAACCCTGAAACACCAGCCCCTGCACGACCTCCTACATTGCCCGAACACCACTGCACTGCCCTAAACCCTTAAACACAAGCCACCACACGACCATCTACACTGCCTGAACACCACTGCATTGCTCCAAACCCTGAAACACCAGCCCCCGCACGACCCCCTACACTGCCGGAACACTACTGCACGACCCCCTACAGTGCCCGAACACCACTGCACTGCTCCAAACCCTTTAACACCAGCCCCGCATGGCCCCCTACACTTTAAGAACACTACTGCATGACCCACTACACTGCCCTAAAGTATGAAACACTAGCTCCCTCACGACCCCCTACACTGCCCAAACACCACTGCACTGCCCTAAACCGTGAAACACTAGGACCAGCACGACCCCCTACACTGCCCGACCACCACTGCACTGCCCTAAACTCTGAAACACCAACCCCAGCACGACCCCCTACACTGGCCGAACACCGCTGCACTGCCCTAAACCCTGAAACACCAGAACCTGCATGACCTCCTACACTGCCCGAACACCACTGCACTGCCCTAAACCCTTAAACACAAGCCACCGCACGACCCCCTACATTGCCCGAACACCACTGCATTGCTCCAAACCATGAAACACCAGCCCCCGCACAACCCCCTATACTGCCCGAACACTACTGCACGACCCCCTACACTGCCCGAACACCACTGCACTGCTCCAAACCCTTTAACACCAGCCCCCGCATGACCCCCTACACTGCAAGAACACTACTGCATGACCCACTACACTGCCCAAACACCACTGCACTGCCCTAAAGTCTGAAACACTATCCCCCGCACGACCCCCTACACTGCCTGAACACCACTGCACTGCCCTAAACCCTGAAACACCTGCTACCGCACGACCCCCTACACTGCCCATTCACCACTGCACTACCCTAAACCCTGAAACTCCACCCCCAGCACGACCCCCTACACTGCCCAAACACCACTACACTGCCCTAAACCCTGAAATACCACCCGCAGCATGAACCCATACACTGCCCGAACACCACTGCACTGCCCTAAACCCTGAAACAACACCCCCAGCACGACCCCCTACACTACCTGAACACCCCTGCACTGAACCCCGAAACACCACCCCCAGCACGACCCCTTACTCTGCCCAAACACCACTGCCCTAAACCTTGAAACACCACCCCCAGCAAGACCCCCTACACTGCCCGAATACCACTGCCCTAAACCCTGAAACACCACCCCCTGCAAGACCCCCTACACTGCCTGAACACCGCTGCACCACTGCCCTAAACCCTGAAACACCACCCACAGCAAGACCCCCTATACTGCCCGAACACCACTGACCTAAACCCTGAAACACCACCCACAGCACGACCTCCTACACTGCCCGAACACCACTGCACTGCCCTAAACCCTGAAACACCAGCCCCGCACGACCCCTACACTACCAGAACACCAGTGCACTGCCATAAACCATGAAACTCCTGCCCCCGCACGACCCCCTTCACTGCCCTACCACCACTGCACTGCCCTAAAGCCTGAAACACCAACCCCTGCACGACCCCCTACACTGCCCGAACACTACAGCACTGCCCTAAACCCTGAAACACCAGCCTCCGCACGACCCCCTAATCTGCCCGAAAACCACTGCACTGCCCTAAACCCTGAAACAACACCCCCAGCATGAACCCCTACACTGCCCGAACACTACAGCACTGCCCTAAACCCTGAAACACCAGCCCCCGCATGACCCCATACACTGCACGAACACCACTGCACTGCCCTAAACCCTGAAACCCCAGCCCCCGCATAATCCCTTACTCTGCCCGAACACCACTGCCGTAAACCTTGAAACACCACCCCCAGCAAGACCCCCTACACAGCCCGAATACCACTGCCCTAAACCCTGAAACACCACCCCCTACAAGACCCCCTACACTGCCAGAACACCAATGGACTGAACCCTGAAACACCACCCCAGCACAACCCCTTACTCTGCCCGAACACCACTGCACTAAACCTTGAAACACCCCCCCCAGCAAGACCCCCTACACTGCCCGAATACCACTGCCCTAAACCCTGAAACACCACCCCCTGCAAGACCCCCTACACTGCCCGAACACCACTTCACTGCCCTAAACTCTGAAAGACCCCCACCTGCACGACCCCCTACACTGTCCGAAAACCATTGCACTGCCCTAAACACTGAAACACCACCCACTGCACGGACCCCTACACTGTCCGAACACCACTGCTCTGCCCTAAACCCTGAAACACCAGCCCTGCACGAACCCCTACACTACCAGAACACCAGTGCACTACCCTAAACCCTGAAACTCCAGCCCCTGCATGACCCCCTTACCTGCCCTAACACCACTGCACTGCCCTAAAGCCTGAAACACCAGCCCCCGCACGACCCTCTACACTGCCCGAACACTACAGCACTGCCCTAAACCCTTAAACACCATCCTCCGCATTACCCCCTACACTGCCCGAACACCACTGCACTGCCCTAAACCCTGAAACACTAGGACCAGCACGACCCCCTACACTGCCCGACCACCACTGCACTGCCCTAAACTCTGAAACACCAGTCCCAGCACGACCCCCTACACTGCCTGAACACCACTGCACTGCCCTAAACCCTGAAACACCAGCCCCTTCACGACCTCCTACACTGCCCGAACACCACTGCACTGCCCTAAACCCTTAAACACCAGCCCCAGCATGACCCCCTACACTGCCCGAACACCACTGCACTGCTCCAAACCCTGAAACACCAGCCCCCGCACGACCCCCTACACAGCCAGAACACTACTGCACGAACCACTACACTGCCCAAACACCACTGCACTGCCCTAAAGCCTGAAACTCCACCCCCAGCACGACCCCCTACACTGCCCGAACACCACTACTCTGCTATAAACCCTCAAATACCAACCCAGCACGAACCCCTACACTGCCCGATAACCACTGCACTGCCCTAAACCCTGAAACTCCACCCCCAGCACGACCCCCTACACTGCCCGAACACCACTACTCTGCTATAAACCCTCAAATACCAACCCAGCACGAACCCCTACACTGCCCGATAACCACTGCACTGCCCTAAACCCTGAAACACCACCCCCAGCATGACCCCCTACACTACCCGAACACCCCTGCACTGAACCCCGAAACACCACCTCCAGCACAACCCCTTACTCTGCCCAAACACCACTGCCCTAAACCTTGAAACACCACCCCCAGCAAGACCCCCTACACTGCCTGAATACCACTGCCCTAAACCCTGAAACACCACAACCTGCCAGACCCCCTACACTGCCCGAACACCGCTGCACCACTGCCCTACACCCTGAAACACCACCCACAGCAAGACGCCCTATACTGCCTGAACACCACTGACCTAAACCCTGAAACACCACCCACAGCATGACCCCCTACACTGCCCGAACACCACTGCACTGCCCTAAACCCTGAAACACCAGCCCCGCACGACCCCCTACACTACCAGAACACCTTTGCACTGCCCTAAACCCTGAAATTCCTGCACCCGCACGACCCCCTTCACTGCCCTAACACCACTGCACTGCCCTAAGGCCTGAAACATGAACCCCCGCACGACCCCCTACACTTCCCGAACACTACAGCACCGCCCTAAACCCTGAAACACCAGCCTCCGCATTACCCCCTACACTGCCCGAACACCACTGCACTGCCCAAAACCCTGAAACACCAGCCCCCGCAAAACCCCCTACACTGCCCGAACACAACTGCACTGCCCTAAACCCTGAAAAACCACCCCCAGCACAACCCCCTAACCTGCCCAAAAACCACTGCACTGCCCTAAATCCTGAAACAACACCCCCAGCACGAACCCCTACACTGCCTGAACACTACAGCACTGCCCTAAACCCTGAAACACCAGCCCCCGCATGACCCCCTACACTGCACAAACACCACTGCACTGCCCTAAACCCTGAAACCCCAGCCCCCGCATAACCCCTTACTCTGCCTGAACACCACTGCCGTAAACCTTGAAACACCACCCCCAGGAGGACCCCCTACACTGCCCGAATACAACTGCCCTGAACCCTGAAACACCACCCCCTGCAATACCCCCTACACTGCCCGAACACCGCTGCACCACTGCCCTAAACCCTGAAACACCACCTACAGCAAGACCCCTACACTGCCCGAACACCACTGACCTAAACCCTGAAACACCACCCCCTGCAAGACCCCCTACACTGCCCGAACACCACTGCACTGCCCAAAACCCTGAAAGACCCCCACCTGCACGACCCCCTTCACTGTCCGAAGACCATTGCACTGCCCTAAACACTGAAACACCACCCACTGCACGAACCCCTACACTGTCCGAACACCACTGCTCTGCCCTAAACCCTGAAACATCAGCCCTGCATGACCCCTACACTACCAGAAGACCAGTGCACTGCCCTAAACCCTGAAACTCCAGCCCCTGCACGACCCCCATCACTGCCCTAACACCACTGCACTGCCCTAAAGCCTGAAACACCAGCCCCCGCACGACCCCCTACACTGCCCGAACACTACAGCACTGCCCTAAACCCTTAAACACCAGCCCCCGCATGACCCTCTACACTGCCCGAACACCACTGCACTGCCCTAAACCCTGAAACACTAGGACCAGCACGACCCCCTACACTGCCCGACCACCACTGCACTGCCCTAAACTCTGAAACACCAGTCCCAGCACGACCCCCTACACTGCCCGAACACCACTGCACTGCCCTAAACCCTTAAACACCAGCCCCCGCATGGCCCCCTACACTGCCCGAACACCACTGCACTGCTCCAAACCCTGAAACACCAGCCCCTGCACGACCACCTACACTGCCAGAACACTACTGCACGACCCACTACACTGCCCAAACACCACTGCACTGCCCTAAAGCCTGAAATACTAGCGCCCGCACAACCCCCTACACTGCCCGAACACCACTGCACTGCTCTAAACCCTGAAACACATGCCCCCGCACGACCCCCTACACTGCCCGAAAACCACTGCACTGCCCTAAACCCTGAAACTCCAACCCCAGCACGACCCCCTACACTGCCTGAACATCACTAGACTGCCCTAAACCCAGAAATACCACCCCAGCACGAACCCCTACACTGCCCGATAACCACTGCACTGCCCTAAACCCTGAAACACCACCCCCAGCACGACCCCCTACACTACCCGAACACCACTGCACTGAACCCTGAAACACCACCCCCAGCACGACCCCTTACTCTGCCCGAACACCACTGCCCTAAACCTTGAAACACCACCCCCAGCAAGACCCACTACACTGTCCAAATAGCACTGCCCTAAACCCTGAAACACCACCCCCTGCAAGACCCCCTACACTGCCCGAACACCGCTGCACCACTGCCCTAAACCCTGAAACACCACCCACAGCAAGACCCCCTACACTGCCCGAACACCACTGACCTAAACCCTGAAACAACACCCCCTGCAAGACCCCCTACACTGCCCGAACAACAGTGCACTGCCCTAAACCCTGGAACTCCAGCCCCCGCATGACCCCCTTCACTGCCCTAACACCACTGCACTGCCCTAAAGCCTGAAACACCAGCCCCCGCATGACCCCCTACACTGCCCGAACACTACAGCACTGCCCTAAAACCTTAAACACCAGCCCCCGCATGACCCCCTACACTGCCCAAACACCACTGCACTGCCCTAAACCCTGAAACACTAGAACCAGCACGACCCCCTACACTGCCTGACCACCACTGCACTGCCCTAATCTCTGAAACACCAGCCCCAGCACGATCCCCTACACTGCCCGAACACCACTGCACTGCCCTAAACCCTGAAACACCAACCCCTGCACGACCTTCCACACTGCCCGAACACCACTGCACTGCCCTAAACCCTTAAACAACAGCCCCCGCACGACCCCCTACACTGCCCGAACACCACTGCACTGCTCCAAACCCTGAAACACCAGCCCCCGCACGACCCCCTACACTGCCAGAACATACTGCACGACCCACTACACTGCCCAAACACCACTGCACTGCCCTAAAGCCTGAAACACTAGCCCCCGCACGACCCCCTACACTGCCCGAACACCACTGCACTGCCCTAAACCCTGAAACACCTTCCCCCTCACGACCCCCTACACTGCCCGAACACCACTGCACTGCCCTAAACCCTGAAACTCCACCCCCAGCATGACCCCCTACACTGCCCGAACACCACTACACTGCCCTAAACCCTGAAATACCACCCCCAGCACGACTCCCTACACTACCCAAACACCACTGCACTGAACCCTGAAACACCATCCCCAGCACGACCCCTTACTTTGCCCGAACACCACTGCCCTAAACCTTGAAACACCACCCCCAGCAAGACCCCCTACACTGCCTGTTAGACTTGGACCTTTTTGCAGGGTCATCCCTAAACTTTTTGCCTTCCTCCTGTATTTTTTCTGACCTGTTGTTGGCTGTTTTATGACTCTGGGCACCTTACCACTGCTGATCAGTGCTAAGGTGCATATGCTCTCCCTATGGTAAAATGTTGACATTGATTGGTTTCCATGTTTGGCTTATTTGGTTTACTATCAGCCCCTAGTAAAATGCACCAGGAGTGCCAGGGCTTGTAAATGCAAATGCTGCTGGTGGGTTTGCAGCACTGGATGTGCCACCCACAGAAGCGGCCTAGTAAAAATGTGTCTAAGGTCTGCCATTGCAGAACCTGCGTGCAGTTTGGTACTGTCATGCTGACTGCGCAAGTGCACCTACTTGCCAGTCCCTAAACCTTCCCTTAACTACATATTAGTCACCCCTCTGGTAGGCCCAAGGGCAGGGTGCATTGTAGGCATAAGGTAGGACATGCCCTGATGTGTGTGGCGTGTCCTAATAGTGAATTACAGCCATTTTCGTTTTTCACTATTGAAGGCTACCTGCTCTCCATAGGCCAGAATGGGCTGCTGGAATTATTACACGCTAAAATCCCAGAGGTCTCAGAGAGCATGGTAGAAAGTCAAGTTTAGTATGTCTGAACTCAGAATAATAAAATACTTCTTTTAGTAAAGTTTATTTTAATATCCTGTGTTTGTAAATACTACTTTTAGAAAGTTAGTATTTATTTACTTAGCCATTTCAGTCCGCCTCTGCTGTGTGTGTGTGTGTGTGCTGCCTAGTTTCAGTGAGGGGCAGGGCTGGGGAATTCCAGGAGACAGGCTGGCTGCCAGGTTGTGGGTAGAGAGACTACACCAGGATGGGTGGGAGGAGTACACCTTGACTCTGAATAGACCTGTGCTTTGCCACCACAATGCTGGCTCTGCCCCCTGTGGAGCGGCTGATGTCTCTGCCCTGTGCACTGAAAGGAAAGAGCAGAGTCACCACAACAAAGTGCTCCAAAACCGGACTGAGCCAGGCACAGGCCCCCTGGCGACAAAGAACAAAAGAAACTGTGTATAAAAGAAGAAGCCCTGCTCCTACGAAATCAGATCCTGTTTATGCCAAGAAGAACCTCTGCCCGAAGAGAAGGACCTGGGAAAGCTGCATGGAGGAGTACTGTCTCTAAGCCTGAGAGACTGGTCTGTGGTGGGTGCCTTGCTGCTGAAGGAGAGGAGGAAAAGACTGAGAAAGACTTTGAATTCAACTTGTGCTTTTAAAGCAATCTCCAAGGGCTTGCTTGTGAACTTACCCCCTGAACTGCGCCCCAGGAACAGTGGGCGCTACCCTCCCCTGGAAGAAGAGGAAGCTGCTGTGGGTGGATTTGCAAAGCTGACCCCAGAGATCCTGTGTGCCCCCTCTCGCTGAGCAACACGACTCCTGAATAGTTTGTGCTGCTGTGAGCACCGTAAAGGCCCTGCCTGGCCTGAGCAAAGCAAACAACTGCCCCCTCGAGCCGGAGCTCGCAACGTAAGGAAGAGACTGCCTGTGCCCAAGCGCCGAGCCTCTGCGACCCCCTGGCCGTAGAGACCACTGTGAGGACCGGCGGCGCACTGGTTCGCCGATTTGGACGAAGCCGACAGCGCGCCGTGCTGAGAAATCACCCCGAGCTGCCCCTCCTGCTTCTGACCCCCGAGGTGGGCTGCGACGTCCTGAAGCGCCCCACGAAGCATCGTCGTCCACTGCCAAAGCAGGACTGCAACGCGACGTGGGATGCCCCTTAACGGACTTCTGAGGCCGCCACGAACATTGCCCCCAAGAAATAAGGTACTGTGAGCCCAAGCGCCGTCGTACGAACCGTACTTTCCTGTGTACGGCCCGTACTGCGCTATCGTACCGCTACGTGACTCACGCGGGAAGCGTGAGACTTGGTGCGGTTCGTCCCTAGCTCGTACGGTGCGTCCCTGCGCCTGTACGGTCCGTCCTGCTTTAAAGAGATAGACGTTGCTCACGCGGGAAGCGTGAGGTGTGGCAAGAGGCGTACCGGACTCGTACGACGCGTACCGACGAAGGTACGGTCCGAACGGCTTGAGTCCTAGTACGCGTGCTCACGCAGGAAGCGTGAGAAATGGCACGACGCGTCCAAAAACCCGTATGAAGCGTACAGATGGCCCTACGAGGCGTACAGGCCCCCAGACAGTGCAGATTGCACCAAAAGTGACCATTTTGAGAACTGTGGACTCCCTGAAAATAATCACAAGTAACTGGAACCTCATTTTAAGTGAAGAACTGTATTTTTAAAGCCTGCTTGAAGAACTTTGCATAAAGAACTTTATTTTTATAAATACAGTCTTGTGTCTCTGTGTGGTGGGTTGGTGATTGGTGTGGGATACCATAAATGCTTAACCTTATGTACTCTGGGACTTAGCCTGACTGCTCGCGCCACGTTACCTAGAGGGTGAGCAGGGGTTATTTTTCACGAGTAATCCTTTGCCCTGACGTAGAGGAAAGGGTCCCTGCTTGTCGCAAGTGCATACCTGCGCCAACCAGAGACCCCGGATTCTAACACTGCCCGAATACCACTGCCCTAAACCCTGAAACACCACCCCCTGCAAGAACCCCTACACTGCCAGAACACCGCTGCACCACTGCCCTAAACTCTGAAACACCACCCACAGCAAGACCCCCTACACTGCCCGAACACCACTGACCAAAACCCTGAAACACCACCCCCTGCAAGACCCCCTACACTGCCCGAACACCACTGCACTGCCCTAAACCCTGAAACTCTACCCCTGCACGACCCCCTACACTGCCCGGACACCACAGCACTTCCCTAAACCCTGAAACACACCCCCTGCACAGCCCCCTACACTGCCCGAACACCACTGCTCTGCCCTAAACCCTGAAACACCACTCCAGCACGACTCACTACTCTGCCCAAACACCACTGCTCTGCCTAAACCCTGAAACACCACCCCCAGTACGTCCCCCTAAACTGCCCGAACACCACTGCACTGATCAAAACCCTGAAACAATAACCCCCGCACAACCCCCTATACTGCCCGAGCACCACTGCACTGCCCTAAACACTGAAACACCATCCCCTGCACGAACCCCTACACTGTCCGAACACCACTGCACTGCCCTAAACCCTAAAACACCACCCCCAGCACGAACCCTACACTGCCCGAACACCACTGCACTGCCCTAAACCCTGAAACTCCAGCCCCCGCATGACCCCCTACACTGCCCAAACACCACTGCACTGCCCTAAACCCTGAAACACCAGCCCCCACACAATCCCCTACAATGTCCGAACACAACTGCACTGCCCTAAACCCTGAAACACCAGCCCCCGCACAATCCCCTACACTGCCCGAACACAACTGCACTGCCCTAAACTCTGAAACACCACCCCCAGCATGACCCCGTAATCTGCCCGAACACCAGTGCACTACCCTAAACCCTGAAACAACACCCCCAGCACAAACCCCTACACTGCCCGAACACTACAGCACTGCCCTAAACCCTGAAACACCAGCCCCAACATGACCGCCTACACTGCCCGAACACCACTGCACTGCCCTAAACCCTGAAACACCAGCCCCCGCAAAACCCCCTACACTGCCCGAACACATCTGCACTGCCCTAAACCCTGAAACACCACCCCCAGCACGACCCCCTAATCTGCCCGAACACCACTGCACTGCCCTAAACCCTGAAACAACACCCCCAGCATGAACCCCTACATTGCTCGAACACAACTGCACTGCCCTAAACCCTGAAACGCCACCCCCAGCACGACCCCCTACACTGCCCGAACACCAATGCACTGCCCTAAACTCTGAAACTCCACCCCCGCATGACCCCCTACATTGCCCGAACACCACAGCACTTCCCTAAACCCTGAAACACACCCCCAGCACAACCCCCTACACTGCCCGAACACCACTGCACTGCCCTAAACCCTGAAACACCACTCCAGCACGACCCACTACTCTGCTCAAACACCACTGCTCTGCCCTAAACCCTGAAACACCACCCCCAGTACGTCCCCCTACACTGCCCGAACACCACTGTACTGACCAAAACCCTGAAACACCACCCCCAGCCCGACCCTCTAATCTGCCCGAACACCACTGCACTGCCCTAAACCCTGAAACAACACCCCCAGCACGAAACCCTACACTGCCCAACCACCACTGCACTGCCCTAAACCCGGAAACACTAGCCCCAGCACGACCTCCTACACAGCCCGAACACCACTGCACTGCCCTAAACCCTGAAACACCAGCCCCCGCATGACCCCCTACACTGCCCGAACACCACTGCACTGCCATAAACCCTGAAACACCAGCCCCTGCACTACCCCCTACACTGCCCGAACACCACTGCACTGCCTTAAACCCTGAAACACCAGCCCCAGCACGACCCCCTACACTGCCCAAACACCACTGCCCTAAACCCTGAAACACCAGCCCCAGCACGACCCCCTGCACTGCCCGAACACCACTGCACTGCTCTAAACCCTGAAACACCAGCCCCCGCACGACCCCCTACACTGCCCGAACACCACTGCACTGCCCTAAACTCTGAAACACCAGCCCCAGCACGACCCCCTACACTGCCCGAACACCACTGCACTGCCCTAAACCCTGAAACACCAGCCCCCGCACAACTCCCTACACTGCCCGAACAAAACGGCACTGCCCTAAACCCTGAAACACCACCCCCAGCACGACCCCCTAATCTGCCCGAACACCACTGCACTGCCCTAAACCCTGAAACAACACCCCCAGCATGAACGCCTACACTGCCCGAACAACACTGCACTGCCTTAAACCCTGAAACGCCACCCCCTGCACAACCCCCTACACTGCCCGAACACCAATGCACTGCCCTAAACTCTGAAACTCCACCCCCGCACGACCCCCTACATTGCCCGAACACCACACCACTTCCCTAAACCCTGAAACACACCCCCTGCACAACCCCCTACACTGCCCGAACACCACTGCACTGCCCTATACACTGAAAGACCACCCCCAGCACGACCCCCTACACTGCCTGAACACCACTGCTCTGCCCTAAACCCTGAAACACCACTCCAGCACGACCCACTACTCTGCCCAAACACCACTGCTCTGCCCTAAACCCTGAAACACCACCCCAGGATGTCCCCCTACACTGCCCGAACACCACTGTACTGACCAAAACCCTGAAACACCACCCCCAGCACGACCCCCTAATCTGCCCGAACACCACTGCACTGCCCTAAACCCTGAAACAACACCCCCAGCACGAACCCCTACACTTCCCAACCACCACTGCACTGCCCTAAACCCTGAAACACTAGCCCCAGCACGACCTCCTACACAGCCCGAACACCACTGCACTGCCCTAAACTAAGCCTGGACAAAGCACTACGCTACGCTCACGTAGTTTGCGAAGTTCGCGCTACTTCGCGCTACTTCGCACTACGCAAACTGCACGTAGCACACTGCGAACACGCGGAGCGTAGTGTTGCGTAGTGCTGCGGTCATTTTTTGCTTGCTCGCGGTCCTCAACATCAAGTTGGCGACCGCGAGCAAGCAAAATGACATCCCGGCGAGACTTTTTCCTTGTTCGCGATCAGCAACATCAAGTTGGCGATCGCGAGCATGGAAAATAAACCTCCCGGCGAGATTCTCAACGCGAGGAGGTCAGGTTTCTCATTGCGAGTGGTCGCGTATGCTCGCGACCGCTCGCGATGAGAAACTACCAGTTCGCGTTGAGAAAGATGTCGCTCGAGTAAAAATCTACTCGAGCAGCAGAAAACTACAGCTCGCACTGTGCAAGATGCCATTTTCAATGATTGCACAGTGCCGGTTGCTTGTCCGCACGGTGCAATCATTGAAAACGACATCTGGCACAGTGCGAACAAGGTACTAGGCAGTTCGCGAAGTGCTACGCGTAGCTCGCGTAGTGCGAACTGCACTGTGCGTAGCTTCGCGAAGTGCTACTTCGCGAACTACGCCCAGGGTTACCCTAAACCCTGAAATACCATCCCCCCGCGTGACCCCCTACACTGCCCGAACACCACTGCACTGTCATAAACCCTGAAACACCAGCCCCTGCACGACCCCCTACACTGCCCTAACACCACTGCACTGCCATAAACCCTGAAACACCAGCCCCTGCACAACCCCCTACACTGCCCGAACACCACTGCACTGCCCTAAACCCTGAAACACCAGCCCCAGCACGACCCCCTGCACTGCCCGAACACCACTGCACTGCTCTAAACCCTGAAACACCAGCCCCCGCACGACCCCCTACACTGCCCGAACACCACTGCACTGCCCTAAACCTTGAAACACCACCCCCAGCATGACCCCCTACACTGCCCAAACACCACTGCACTGAACCCTGAAACACCACCCCCAGCATGACCCCTTTCTCTGCCCGAACACCACAGCACTTCCCTAAACCCTGAAACACACCCCCTGCACAACCCCCTACACTGCCTGAACACCACTGCACTGCCCTAAACCCTGAAACACCACCCCCAGCATGACCCCCTACACTGCCCGAACACCACTGCTCTGCCCTAAACCCTGAAACACCACTCCAGCACGACCCACTACTCTGCCCAAACACCACTGCTCTGCCCTAAACCCTGAAACACCACCCCCAGTATGTCCCCCTACACTGCCCGAACACCACTGCACTGATCAAAACCCTGAAACACCACCCCCAGCACGACCCCCTAATCTGCCCGAACACCACTGCACTGCCCTAAACCCTGAAACACCAGCCCCAGCACGACCCCCTGCACTGCCCGAACAGCACTGCTCTGCTCTAAACCCTGAAACACCAGCCCCCGCACGACCCCCTACACTGCCAGAACACTACTGCATGACCCACTACACTGCCCAAACACCACTGCACTGCCCTAAAGCCTGAAACACTAGCCCCCGCACGACCCCCTACACTGCCCGAACACCACTGCACTGCCCTAAACCCTGAAACACCAGCCCCCACACGACCCCCTACAATGCCCGAACACCACTGCACTGCCCTAAAGCCTGAAACACCAGCCCCCGCACAACCCCCCCACACTGCCAGAACACCACTGCACTTCCCTAAACCCTGAAACTCCACCCCCCGCACGAACCCCTACACTGCCCGAACACCACTGCACAGCCCTAAACCCTGAAACACCACCCCAGCACGACCCCCTACACTGCCCAAACACCGCTGCACCAATTCCCTAAACCCTGAAACACCACCCAAAGCAAGACCCCCTACACTGCCCGAACACCACTCACCTAAACCCTGAAACACCAGCCCCCGCAAGACCCCCTACACTACCAGAACACCAGTGCACTGCCCTAGAGCCTGAAACACCAGCCCCAGCACGACCCCCTGCACTGCCCGAACACCACTGCACGGCTCTAAACCCTGAAACACCAGCCCCCACACGACCCCTACACTGCCCGAACACCACTGCACTGCCCTAAACCCTGAAACACCACCCCCAGCACGACCCCCTACACTGCCCAAACACCAGTGCACTGAACCCTGAAACACCACCCCCAGCATGACCCCTTACTCTGCCCGAACACCACAGCACTTCCCTAAACCCTGAAACACACCCCCTGCACGACCCCCTACACTGCCTGAACACCACTGCACTGCCCTAAACACTGAAACACCACCCCCAGCATGACCCCCTACACTGCCCGAACACCACTGCTCTGCCCTAAACCCTGAAACACCACCCCCAGCATGACCCCCTACACTGCCCGAACACCACTGCTCTGCCCTAAACCCTGAAACACCACTCCAGCACGACCCACTACTCTGCCCAAACACCACTGCTCTGCCCTAAACCCTGAAACAACACCCCCAGTATGTCCCCCTACACTGCCCGAACACCACTGCACTGACCAAAACCCTGAAACACCACCCCCAGCACGACCCCCTAATCTGCCCGAACACCACTGCACTGCCATTAACCCTGAAACACCAGCTCCTGCATGACCCCCTACACTGCCCGAACACCACTGCACTGCCCTAAACCCTGAAACACCACCCCCAGCACGACCCCCTAATCTGCCCGAACACCACTGCACTGCCCTAAACCCTGAAACAACACCCCCAGCACGAACCCCTACACTGCCCAACCGCCATTGCACTGCCCTAAACCCTGAAACACCAGCCCCAGCATGACCCCCTACACTGCCCGAACACCACTGCACTGCCCTAAACCCTGAAACACCAGCCCCCGCATGACTCCCCTACACTGCCCGAACACCACTGCACTGCCATAAACCCTGAAATACCAGCTCCTGCATGATCCCCTACACTGCCCGAACACCACTGCACTGCCCTAAACCCTGAAACACCAGCCCCAGCACGACCCCCTACACTGCCCGAACACCACTGCACTGCCCTAAACCCTGAAACACCAGCCCCAGCACGACCATCTGCACTGCCAGAACACCACTGCTCTGCCCTAAACCCTGAAACACCACTCCAGCACGACCCACTACTCTGCCCAAACACCACTGCTCTGCCCTAAACCCTGAAACACCAGCCCCAGCACGACCCCCTACACTGCCCAAACAACACTGCACTGCCCTAAACCCTGAAACACCACTCCAGCACGACCCACTACTCTGCCCAAACACCACTGCTCTGCCCTAAACCCTGAAACACTACCCCCAGTATGTCCCCCTACACTGCCCGAACACCACTGCACTGACCAAAACCCTGAAACACCACCCCCAGCACGACCCCCTAATCTGCCCGAACACCACTGCACTGCCCTAAACCCTAAAACACCAGCCCCAGCACGACCCCCTGCACTGCCCGAACAGCACTGCTCTGCTCTAAACACTGAAACACCAGCCCCCGCACGACCCCCTACACTGCCAGAACACTACTGCATGACCCACTACACTGCCCAAACACCACTGCACTGCCCTAAAGCCTGAAACACTAGCCCCCGCACGACCCCCTACACTGCCCGAACACCACTGCACTGCCCTAAACCCTGAAACACCAGCCCCCACACGACCCCCTACAATGCCCAAAACACCACTGCACTGCCCTAAAGCCTGAAACACCAGCCCCCGCACAACCCCCCCACACTGCCCGAACACCACTGCACTTCCCTAAACCCTGAAACTCCACCCCCCGCACGAACCCCTACACTGCCCAAACACCACTGCACAGCCCTAAACCCCGAAACACCACCCCAGCACGACCCCCTACACTGCCCAAACACCGCTGCACCAATTCCCTAAACCCTGAAACACCACCCAAAGCAAGACCCCCTACACTGCCCGAACACCACTGCACTGCCCTAAACCCTAAAACACCAGCCCCAGCACGACCCCCTGCACTGCCCGAACAGCACTGCTCTGCTCTAAACACTGAAACACCAGCCCCCGCACGACCCCCTACACTGCCAGAACACTACTGCATGACCCACTACACTGCCCAAACACCACTGCACTGCCCTAGAGCCTGAAACACCAGCCCCAGCACGACCCCCTGCACTGCCCGAACACCACTGCACGGCTCTAAACCCTGAAACACCAGCCCCCACACGACCCCTACACTGCCCGAACACCACTGCACTGCCCTAAACCCTGAAACACCACCCCCAGCACGACCCCCTACACTGCCCAAACACCAGTGCACTGAACCCTGAAACACCACCCCCAGCATGACCCCTTCACTGCCCGAACACCACTGCACTGCCCTAAACCCTGAAACACACCCCCTGCACGACCCCCTACACTGCCTGAACACCACTACACTGCCCTAAACCCTGAAACACCACCCCCAGCATGACCCCCTACACTGCCCGAACACCACTGCTCCGCCCTAAACCCTGAAACACCACCCCCAGCATGACCCCCTACACTGCCCGAACACCACTGCTCTGCCCTAAACCCTGAAACACCACTCCAGCACGACCCACTACTCTGCCCAAACACCACTGCTCTGCCCTAAACCCTGAAACACCAGCCCCAGCACGACCCCCTACACTGCCCGAACAACACTGCACTGCCCTAAACCCTGAAACAACACCCCCAGCACGAACCCCTACACTGCCCGACCACCACTGCACTGCCCTAAACGTTGAAACACCAGCCCCATCACGACCCCCTACACTGCCTGAACACCACTGCACTGCCCTAAACCCTGAAACACCAGCCCCCGCATGACCCCCTACACTGCCCGAACACCACTGCACTGCCATAAACCCTGAAACACCAGCTCCTGCATGACCCCCAACACTGCCCGAACACCACTGCACTGCCCTAAACCCTGAAACACCACCCCCACTACGTCCCCCTACACTGCCCGAACACCACTGCACTGACCAAAACCCTGAAACACCACCCCCAGCACGACCCCCTAATCTGCCCGAACACCACTGCACTGCCCTAAACCCTGAAACTACACCCCCAGCACGAACCCCTACACTGCCCGACCACCACTGCACTGCCCTAAACCCTAAAACACCAGCCCCAGCATGACCCCCTACACTGCCCGAACACCACTGCACTGCCCTAAAACCCTCAAACACCAGCCCCCGCATGACCCCCCTACACTGCCCGAACAGCACTGCACTGCCATAAACCCTGAAACACCAGCTCATGCATGACCCCCTACATTGCCCGAACACCACTGCACTGCCCTAAACCCTGAAACACCAGCTCGACCCCCTACACTTCCCGAACACCACTGCAGTGCCCTAAACCCTGAAACACCAGCCCCAGCACGACACCCTGCACAGCCCGAACACCACTGCTCTGCCCTAAACCCTGAAACACCACTACAGCACGACCCACTACTCTGCCCAAACACCACTGCTCTGCCCTAAACCCTGAAACACCAGCCCCAGCACGACCCCCTACACTGCCCGAACACCACTGCACTGCCCTAAACCCTGAAACACCAGCCCCTGCATGACCCCCTACACTGCCCGAACACCACTGCACTGCCATAAACCCTGAAACACCAGCTCCTGCATGACCCCCTACACTGCCCGAACACCACTGCACTGCCCTAAAACCCTGAAACACCAGCCCCCGCATGACCCCCCTACACTGCCCGAACACCACTGCACTGCCATAAACCCTGAAACACCAGCTCATGCATGACCCCCTACATTGCCCGAACACCACTGCACTGCCCTAAACCCTGAAACACCAGCTCGACCCCCTACACTTCCCGAACACCACTGCAGTGCCCTAAACCCTGAAACACCAGCCCCAGCACGACCCCCTGCACTGCCCGAACACCACTGCTCTGCCCTAAACCCTGAAACACCACTACAGCACGACCCACTACTCTGCCCAAACACCACTGCTCTGCCCTAAACCCTGAAACACCAGCCCCAGCACGACCCCCTACTCTGCCCGAACACCACTGCACTGCCCTAAACCCTGAAACAACACCCCCAGCACGAATCCCTACACTGCCCAACCACCACTGCACTGCCCTAAACCCTGAAACACCAGCCCCAGCATGACCCCCTACACTGCCCGAACACCACTGCACTGCCCTAAACCCTGAAACACCAGCCCCTGCATGACCCCCTACACCGCCCGAACACCACTGCACTGCCATAAACCCTGAAACACCAGCTCCTGCATGACCCCCTACACTGCCCGAACACCACTGCACTGCCCTAAACCCTGAAACACCAGCCCCAGCACGACCCCCTACACTGCCCGAACACCACTGCACTGCCCTAAACCCTGAAACACCAGCCCCAGCATGACCCCCTACACTGCCCGAACACCACTGCACTGCCCTAAACCCTGAAACACCAGCCCCCGCATGACCCCCCTACACTGCCCGAACACCACTGCACTGCCATAAACCCTGAAACACCAGCTCCTGCATGACCCCCTACACTGCCCGAACACCACTGCACTGAACCCTGAAACACCACCCCCAGCATGACCCCTTACTCTGCCCGAACACCACAGCACTTCCCTAAACCCTGAAACACACCCCCTGCACAACCCCCTACACTGCCTGAACACCACTGCACTGCCCTAAACCCTGAAACACCACCCCCAGCATGACCCCCTACACTGCCCGAACACCACTGCTCTGCCCTAAACCCTGAAACACCACTCCAGCACGACCCACTACTCTGCCCAAACACCACTGCTCTGCCCTAAACCCTGAAACACTACCCCCAGTATGTCCCCCTACACTGCCCGAACACCACTGCACTGACCAAAACCCTGAAACACCACCCCCAGCACGACCCCCTAATCTGCCCGAACACCACTGCACTGCCCTAAACCCTAAAACACCAGCCCCAGCACGACCCCCTGCACTGCCCGAACAGCACTGCTCTGCTCTAAACACTGAAACACCAGCCCCCGCACGACCCCCTACACTGCCAGAACACTACTGCATGACCCACTACACTGCCCAAACACCACTGCACTGCCCTAAACCCTGAAACACCAGCCCCCACACGACCCCCTACAATGCCCAAAACACCACTGCACTGCCCTAAAGCCTGAAACACCAGCCCCCGCACAACCCCCCCACACTGCCCGAACACCACTGCACTTCCCTAAACCCTGAAACTCCACCCCCCGCACGAACCCCTACACTGCCCGAACACCACTGCACAGCCCTAAACCCTGAAACACCACCCCAGCACGACCCCCTACACTGCCCAAACACCGCTGCACCAATTCCCTAAACCCTGAAACACCACCCAAAGCAAGACCCCCTACACTGCCCTAACACCACTCACCTAAACCCTGAAACACCAGCCCCCTCAAGACCCCCTACACTACCAGAATACCAGTGCACTGCCCTAGAGCCGGAAACACCAGCCCCAGCACGACCCCCTGCACTGCCCGAACACCACTGCACGGCTCTAAACCCTGAAACACCAGCCCCACACGACCCCTACACTGCCCGAACACCACTGCACTGCCCTAAACCCTGAAACACCACCCCCAGCACGACCCCCTACACTGCCCAAACACCAGTGCACTGAACCCTGAAACACCACCCCCAGCATGACCCCTTCACTGCCCGAACACCACTGCACTGCCCTAAACCCTGAAACTCACCCCCTGCACGACCCCCTACACTGCCTGAACACCACTGCACTGCCCTAAACCCTGAAACACCACCCCCAGCATGACCCCCTACACTGCCCGAACACCACTGCTCTGCCCTAAACCCTGAAACACCACCCCCAGCATGACCCCCTACACTGCCCGAACACCACTGCTCTGCCCTAAACCCTGAAAAACCACTCCAGCACGACCCACTACTCTGCCCAAACACCACTGCTCTGCCCTAAACCCTGAAACAACACCCCCTGTATGTCCCCCTACACTGCCCGAACACCACTGCACTGACCAAAACCCTGAAACACCACCCCCAGCACGACCCCCTAATCTGCCCGAACACCACTGCACTGCCCTAAACCCTGAAACAACACCCCCAGCACGAACCCCTACACTGCCCAACCGCCATTGCACTGCCCTAAACCCTGAAACACCAGCCCCAGCATGACCCCCTACACTGCCCGAACACCACTGCACTGCCCTAAACCCTGAAACACCAGCCCCCGCATGACCCCCCTACACTGCCCGAACACCACTGCACTGCCATAAACCCTGAAACACCAGCTCCTGCATGACCCCCTACACTGCCCGAACACCACTGCACTGCCCTAAACCCTGAAACACCAGCCCCAGCACGACCCCCTACACTGCCCGAACACCACTGCACTGCCCTAAACCCTGAAACACCAGCCCCAGCACGACCATCTGCACTGCCAGAACACCACTGCTCTGCCCTAAACCCTGAAACACCACTCCAGCACGACCCACTACTCTGCCCAAACACCACTGCTCTGCCCTAAACCCTGAAACACCAGCCCCAGCACGACCCCCTACACTGCCCGAACAACACTGCACTGCCCTAAACCCTGAAACAACACCCCCAGCACGAACCCCTACACTGCCCGACCACCACTGCACTGCCCTAAACGTTGAAACACCAGCCCCATCACGACCCCCTACACTGCCTGAACACCACTGCACTGCCCTAAACCCTGAAACACCAGCCCCCGCATGACCCCCTACACTGCCCGAACACCACTGCACTGCCATAAACCCTGAAACACCAGCTCCTGCATGACCCCCTACACTGCCCGAACACCACTGCACTGCCCTAAACCCTGAAACACCACCCCCACTACGTCCCCCTACACTGCCCGAACACCACTGCACTGACCAAAACCCTGAAACACCACCCCCAGCACGACCCCCTAATCTGCACGAACACCACTGCACTGCCCCAAACCCTGAAACTACACCCCCAGCACGAACCCCTACACTGCCCGACCACCACTGCACTGCCCTAAACGTTGAAACACCAGCCCCATCACGACCCCCTACACTGCCTGAACACCACTGCACTGCCCTAAACCCTGAAACACCAGCCCCCGCATGACCCCCTACACTGCCCGAACACCACTGCACTGCCATAAACCCTGAAACACCAGCTCCTGCATGACCCCCAACACTGCCCGAACACCACTGCACTGCCCTAAACCCTGAAACACCACCCCCACTACGTCCCCCTACACTGCCCGAACACCACTGCACTGACCAAAACCCTGAAACACCACCCCCAGCACGACCCCCTAATCTGCCCGAACACCACTGCACTGCCCTAAACCCTGAAACTACACCCCCAGCACGAACTCCTACACTGCCCGACCACCACTGCACTGCCCTAAACCCTAAAACACCAGCCCCAGCATGACCCCCTACACTGCCCGAACACCACTGCACTGCCCTAAAACCCTCAAACACCAGCCCCCGCATGACCCCCCTACACTGCCCGAACAGCACTGCACTGCCATAAACCCTGAAACACCAGCTCATGCATGACCCCCTACATTGCCCGAACACCACTGCACTGCCCTAAACCCTGAAACACCAGCTCGACCCCCTACACTTCCCGAACACCACTGCAGTGCCCTAAACCCTGAAACACCAGCCCCAGCACGACACCCTGCACAGCCCGAACACCACTGCTCTGCCCTAAACCCTGAAACACCACTACAGCACGACCCACTACTCTGCCCAAACACCACTGCTCTGCCCTAAACCCTGAAACACCAGCCACAGCACGACCCCCTACACTGCCCGAACACCACTGCACTGCCCTAAACCCTGAAACACCAGCCCCTGCATGACCCCCTACACTGCCCGAACACCACTGCACTGCCATAAACCCTGAAACACCAGCTCCTGCATGACCCCCTACACTGCCCGAACACCACTGCACTGCCCTAAAACCCTGAAACACCAGCCCCCGCATGACCCCCCTACACTGCCCGAACACCACTGCACTGCCATAAACCCTGAAACACCAGCTCATGCATGACCCCCTACATTGCCCGAACACCACTGCACTGCCCTAAACCCTGAAACACCAGCTCGACCCCCTACACTTCCCGAACACCACTGCAGTGCCCTAAACCCTGAAACACCAGCCCCAGCACGACCCCCTGCACTGCCCGAACACCACTGCTCTGCCCTAAACCCTGAAACACCACTACAGCACGACCCACTACTCTGCCCAAACACCACTGCTCTGCCCTAAACCCTGAAACACCAGCCCCAGCACGACCCCCTACTCTGCCCGAACACCACTGCACTGCCCTAAACCCTGAAACAACACCCCCAGCACGAATCCCTACACTGCCCAACCACCACTGCACTGCCCTAAACCCTGAAACACCAGCCCCAGCATGACCCCCTACACTGCCCGAACACCACTGCACTGCCCTAAACCCTGAAACACCAGCCCCTGCATGACCCCCTACACCGCCCGAACACCACTGCACTGCCATAAACCCTGAAACACCAGCTCCTGCATGACCCCCTACACTGCCCGAACACCACTGCACTGCCCTAAACCCTGAAACACCAGCCCCAGCACGACCCCCTACACTGCCCGAACACCACTGCACTGCCCTAAACCCTGAAACACCAGCCCCAGCATGACCCCCTACACTGCCCGAACACCACTGCACTGCCCTAAACCCTGAAACACCAGCCCCCGCATGACCCCCCTACACTGCCCGAACACCACTGCACTGCCATAAACCCTGAAACACCAGCTCCTGCATGACCCCCTACACTGCCCGAACACCACTGCACTGAACCCTGAAACACCACCCCCAGCATGACCCCTTACTCTGCCCGAACACCACAGCACTTCCCTAAACCCTGAAACACACCCCCTGCACAACCCCCTACACTGCCTGAACACCACTGCACTGCCCTAAACCCTGAAACACCACCCCCAGCATGACCCCCTACACTGCCCGAACACCACTGCTCTGCCCTAAACCCTGAAACACCACTCCAGCACGACCCACTACTCTGCCCAAACACCACTGCTCTGCCCTAAACCCTGAAACACTACCCCCAGTATGTCCCCCTACACTGCCCGAACACCACTGCACTGACCAAAACCCTGAAACACCACCCCCAGCACGACCCCCTAATCTGCCCGAACACCACTGCACTGCCCTAAACCCTAAAACACCAGCCCCAGCACGACCCCCTGCACTGCCCGAACAGCACTGCTCTGCTCTAAACACTGAAACACCAGCCCCCGCACGACCCCCTACACTGCCAGAACACTACTGCATGACCCACTACACTGCCCAAACACCACTGCACTGCCCTAAACCCTGAAACACCAGCCCCCACACGACCCCCTACAATGCCCAAAACACCACTGCACTGCCCTAAAGCCTGAAACACCAGCCCCCGCACAACCCCCCCACACTGCCCGAACACCACTGCACTTCCCTAAACCCTGAAACTCCACCCCCCGCACGAACCCCTACACTGCCCGAACACCACTGCACAGCCCTAAACCCTGAAACACCACCCCAGCACGACCCCCTACACTGCCCAAACACCGCTGCACCAATTCCCTAAACCCTGAAACACCACCCAAAGCAAGACCCCCTACACTGCCCTAACACCACTCACCTAAACCCTGAAACACCAGCCCCCTCAAGACCCCCTACACTACCAGAATACCAGTGCACTGCCCTAGAGCCGGAAACACCAGCCCCAGCACGACCCCCTGCACTGCCCGAACACCACTGCACGGCTCTAAACCCTGAAACACCAGCCCCACACGACCCCTACACTGCCCGAACACCACTGCACTGCCCTAAACCCTGAAACACCACCCCCAGCACGACCCCCTACACTGCCCAAACACCAGTGCACTGAACCCTGAAACACCACCCCCAGCATGACCCCTTCACTGCCCGAACACCACTGCACTGCCCTAAACCCTGAAACACACCCCCTGCACGACCCCCTACACTGCCTGAACACCACTGCACTGCCCTAAACCCTGAAACACCACCCCCAGCATGACCCCCTACACTGCCCGAACACCACTGCTCTGCCCTAAACCCTGAAACACCACCCCCAGCATGACCCCCTACACTGCCCGAACACCACTGCTCTGCCCTAAACCCTGAAAAACCACTCCAGCACGACCCACTACTCTGCCCAAACACCACTGCTCTGCCCTAAACCCTGAAACAACACCCCCTGTATGTCCCCCTACACTGCCCGAACACCACTGCACTGACCAAAACCCTGAAACACCACCCCCAGCACGACCCCCTAATCTGCCCGAACACCACTGCACTGCCCTAAACCCTGAAACAACACCCCCAGCACGAACCCCTACACTGCCCAACCGCCATTGCACTGCCCTAAACCCTGAAACACCAGCCCCAGCATGACCCCCTACACTGCCCGAACACCACTGCACTGCCCTAAACCCTGAAACACCAGCCCCCGCATGACCCCCCTACACTGCCCGAACACCACTGCACTGCCATAAACCCTGAAACACCAGCTCCTGCATGACCCCCTACACTGCCCGAACACCACTGCACTGCCCTAAACCCTGAAACACCAGCCCCAGCACGACCCCCTACACTGCCCGAACACCACTGCACTGCCCTAAACCCTGAAACACCAGCCCCAGCACGACCATCTGCACTGCCAGAACACCACTGCTCTGCCCTAAACCCTGAAACACCACTCCAGCACGACCCACTACTCTGCCCAAACACCACTGCTCTGCCCTAAACCCTGAAACACCAGCCCCAGCACGACCCCCTACACTGCCCGAACAACACTGCACTGCCCTAAACCCTGAAACAACACCCCCAGCACGAACCCCTACACTGCCCGACCACCACTGCACTGCCCTAAACGTTGAAACACCAGCCCCATCACGACCCCCTACACTGCCTGAACACCACTGCACTGCCCTAAACCCTGAAACACCAGCCCCCGCATGACCCCCTACACTGCCCGAACACCACTGCACTGCCATAAACCCTGAAACACCAGCTCCTGCATGACCCCCTACACTGCCCGAACACCACTGCACTGCCCTAAACCCTGAAACACCACCCCCACTACGTCCCCCTACACTGCCCGAACACCACTGCACTGACCAAAACCCTGAAACACCACCCCCAGCACGACCCCCTAATCTGCACGAACACCACTGCACTGCCCCAAACCCTGAAACTACACCCCCAGCACGAACCCCTACACTGCCCGACCACCACTGCACTGCCCTAAACCCTGAAACACCAGCCCCAGCATGACCCCCTACACTGCCCGAACACCACTGCACTGCCCTAAAACCCTCAAACACCAGCCCCCGCATGACCCCCCTACACTGCCCGAACACCACTGCACTGCCATAAACCCTGAAACACCAGCTCATGCATGACCCCCTACATTGCCCGAACACCACTGCACTGCCCTAAACCCTGAAACACCAGCTCGACCCCCTACACTTCCCGAACACCACTGCAGTGCCCTAAACCCTGAAACACCAGCCCCAGCACGACACCCTGCACAGCCCGAACACCACTGCTCTGCCCTAAACCCTGAAACACCACTACAGCACGACCCACTACTCTGCCCAAACACCACTGCTCTGCCCTAAACCCTGAAACACCAGCCCCAGCACGACCCCCTACACTGCCCGAACACCACTGCACTGCCCTAAACCCTGAAACACCAGCCCCTGCATGACCCCCTACACTGCCCGAACACCACTGCACTGCCATAAACCCTGAAACACCAGCTCCTGCATGACCCCCTACACTGCCCGAACACCACTGCACTGCCCTAAAACCCTCAAACACCAGCCCCCGCATGACCCCCCTACACTGCCCGAACACCACTGCACTGCCATAAACCCTGAAACACCAGCTCATGCATGACCCCCTACATTGCCCGAACACCACTGCACTGCCCTAAACCCTGAAACACCAGCACGACCCCCTACACTTCCCGAACACCACTGCAGTGCCCTAAACCCTGAAACACCAGCCCCAGCACGACCCCCTGCACTGCCCGAACACCACTGCTCTGCCCTAAACCCTGAAACACCACTACAGCATGACCCACTACTCTGCCCAAACACCACTGCTCTGCCCTAAACCCTGAAACACCAGCCCCAGCACGACCCCCTACTCTGCCCGAACACCACTGCACTGCCCTAAACCCTGAAACAACACCCCCAGCACGAATCCCTACACTGCCCAACCACCACTGCACTGCCCTAAACCCTGAAACACCAGCCCCAGCATGACCCCCTACACTGCCTGAACACCACTGCACTGCCCTAAACCCTGAAACACCAGCCCCTGCATGACCCCCTACACCGCCCGAACACCACTGCACTGCCATAAACCCTGAAACACCAGCTCCTGCATGACCCCCTACACTGCCCGAACACCACTGCACTGCCCTAAACCCTGAAACACCAGCCCCAGCACGACCCCCTACACTGCCCGAACACCACTGCACTGCCCTAAACCCTGAAACACCAACCCCAGCACGACCCCTTGCACTGCCCGAACAGCACTGCTCTGCTCTAAACCCTGAAACACCAGCCCCCGCACGACCCCCTACACTGCCAGAACACTATTGCATGACCCACTACACTGCCCAAACAGCACTGCACTGCCCTAAAGCCTGAAACACTAGCCCCCGCATGACCCCCTACACTGCCCAACACCACTGCACTGCCCTAAACCCTGAAACACCAGCCCCACACGACCCCCTACAATGCCCGAACTCCACTGCACTGCCCTAAAGCCTGAAACACCAGCCCCCGCACAACCCCCCCACACTGCCCGAACACCACTGCACTGCCCTAAAGCCTGAAACACCAGCCCCCGCACAACCCCCTACACTGCCCGAACACCACTGCTCTGCCCTAAACCCTGAAACACCAGCCCCAGCACGACCCCCTACTCTGCCCGAACACCACTGCACTGCCCTAAACCCTGAAACAACACCCCCAGCACGAATCCCTACACTGCCCAACCACCACTGCACTGCCCTAAACCCTGAAACACCAGCCCCAGCATGACCCCCTACACTGCCCGAACACCACTGCACTGCCCTAAACCCTGAAACACCAGCCCCTGCATGACCCCCTACACCGCCCGAACACCACTGCACTGCCATAAACCCTGAAACACCAGCTCCTGCATGACCCCCTACACTGCCCGAACACCACTGCACTGCCCTAAACCCTGAAACACCAGCCCCAGCACGACCCCCTACACTGCCCGAACACCACTGCACTGCCCTAAACCCTGAAACACCAACCCCAGCACGACCCCTTGCACTGCCCGAACAGCACTGCTCTGCTCTAAACCCTGAAACACCAGCCCCGCACGACCCCCTACACTGCCAGAACACTATTGCATGACCCACTACACTGCCCAAACAGCACTGCACTGCCCTAAAGCCTGAAACACTAGCCCCCGCATGACCCCCTACACTGCCCGAACACCACTGCACTGCCCTAAACCCTGAAACACCAGCCCCACACGACCCCCTACAATGCCCGAACTCCACTGCACTGCCCTAAAGCCTGAAACACCAGCCCCCGCACAACCCCCCCACACTGCCCGAACACCACTGCACTGCCCTAAACCCTGAAACTACACCCCCCGCACGAACTCCTACACTGCCCGAACACCACTGCACAGCCCTAAACCCTGAAACACCACCCCCAGCACGACCCCCTACACTGCCCGAACACCACTGCACTGAACCCTGAAACACCACCCCTAGCACAACCCCTTACTCTGCCTGAACACCACTGCCCTAAACCTTGAAACACCACACCCAGCAAGACCCCCTACACTGCCCAAATACCACTGCCCTAAACCCTGAAACACCACCCCCTGCAAAACCCCCTACACTGCCCAAACACCGCTGCACCAATGCCCTAAACTCTGAAACACCACCCACAGCAAGACCCCCTACACTGCCCGAACACCACTCACCTAAACCCTGAAACACCAGCCCCCGCAAGACCCCCTACACTACCAGAACACCAGTACACTGCCCTAAAGCCTGAAACACCAACCCCCGCACGACCCCCTACACTGCCCGAACACTACAGCACTGCCCTAAACCCTGAAACACCAGCCCACGCATGACCCCCTACACTGCCCGAACACCACTGCACTGCCCAAAACCCTGAAACACCAGCCCCCGCACAAACCCTACACTGCCCGAACACAACTGCACTGCCCTAAACCCTGAAACACCACCCCCAGCATGACCCCCTAATCTGCCCGAACACCACTGCACAGCCCTAAACCCTGAAAAAACACCCCCAGCACAAACCCCTACACTACCCGAAAACTACAGCACTGTCCTAAACCCTGAAACACCAGCCCACGCATGACCCCCTACACTGCCCGAACACCACTGCACTGCCAGAAACCCTGAAACACCAGCCACCGCACAACCCCCTACACTGCCCGAACACAACTGCACTGCCCTAAACCCTGAAACACCACTCGCAGCACGACCCCCTAATCGGCCCGAACACCACTGCACTGCCCAAAACCCTGAAACACCAGCCCCCGCATGACCCCCTACACTGCCCGAACACCACTGCACTGCCCAAAACCCTGAAACACCAGCCCCCGCACAAACCCTACACTGCCCGAACACAACTGCACTGCCCTAAACCCTGAAACACCACCCCCAGCATGACCCCCTAATCTGCCCTAACACCACTACACTGCCCTAAGCCCTGAAACAACACCCCCAACACGAACCCCTACACTGCCCGAACACCACTGCACTGCCCTAAACCCTGAAACACCACCCCCAGCACGACCCTCTACACTGCCCGAACACCACTGCACTGTCCTAAACCCTGAAACTCTACCCCCGCACGACCCCCTACACTGCCCGGACACCACAGCACTTCCCTAAACCCTGTAACACACCCCCTGCACGGCCCCCTACACTGCCTGAACACCACTGCACTTCCCTATACCCTGAAACACCACCCCCAGCACGACCCCCTACACTGCCCGAACAGCACTGCTCTGCCCTAAACCCTGAAACACCACTCCAGCGCGACCCACTACTCTGCCCAAACACCACTGCTCCGCCCTAAACCCTGAGTACATCCCCCTACACTGCCCGAACACCACTGCACTGACCAAAACTCTGAAACACTAACCCCCGCAAGACCCCCTACACTGCCCGAACACCACTGCACTGAACCCTGAAACACCTCCCCTAGCACGACCCCTTACTCTGCCTGAACACCACTGCCCTAAACCTTGAAACACCACACCCAGCAAGACCCCCAACACTGCCCGAATACCACTGCCCTAAACCCTGAAACACCACCCCCTGCAAGACCCCCTACACTGCCCAAACACCGCTGCACCAATGCCCTAAACCCTGAAACACCACCCACAGCAAGACCCCCTACACTGCCCAAACACCACTCACTTAAACCCTGAAACACCAGCCCCCACAAGACCCCCTACACTACCAGAACACCAGTGCACTGCCCTAAAGCCTGAAACACCAACCCCCGCATGACCCCCTACACTGCCTGAACACCACTGCACTGCCCAAAACCCTGAAACACCAGCCCCCGCACAAACCCTACACTGCCCGAACACAACTGCACTGCCCTAAACCCTGAAACACCACCCCCAGCACGAACCCCTACACTGCCCGAACACCACTGCACTGCCCTAAACCCTGAAACACCACCCCCAGCACGACCCTCTACACTGCCTGAACACCACTGCACTGCCCTAAACCCTGAAACTCTACCCCCGCACGACCCCCTACACTGCCCGGACACCACAGCACTCCCTAAACCCTGAAAGACCCCCACCTACACGACCCCTACACTGTCCGAACACCATTGCACTGCCCTAAACACTGAAACACGACGCCCTGCACAAACCCCTACAATGCCCGAACACTACAGCACTGCCCTAAATCCTTAAACACCAGAGCCAACATGACCCCCTACACTGCCCGAACACCACTACACTGCCCTAAACCCTAAAACACTAGAACCACCATGACCCCCTACACTGCCCGACCACAACTGCACTGCCCTAAACTCTGAAACACCAGCCCAAGCACGACCCCCTACACCGCTCGAACACCACTGCACTGCCCTAAACCCTGAAACACCAGCCCCTGCACGACCTCCTACACTGCCCAAACACAACTGCAGTGCCCTAAACCCTTAAACACAAGCCCCCGCGCGACCCCCTACACTGCCCGAACACCACTGCACTGCTCCAAACCCTGAAACACCAGCCCCCGCACGACCCCCTACACTGCCAGAGCACTACTGAACGACCCACTACACTGCCCAAACACCACTGCACTGCCCTAAAGCCTGAAAGACTAGCCCCCGCATGACCCCCTACACTGCCCGAACACCACTACACTGCCCTAAACCCTGAAATACCTGCCCCCGCACGACCCCCTATACTGCCCGAACACCACTGCACTGCCCTAAACCCTGAAACTCCACCCCCAGCACGACCCCCTACACTGCCCGAACACCACTACACTGCCCTAAACCCTGAAATACTACCCCCAGCACGAACCCCTACACTGCCCGAAAACCACTGCAATACCCTAAACCCTGAAACACCACCCCCAGCACGACCCCCTACACTACCCGAACACCACAGCACTGAACCCTGAAACACCACCCCCAGCACGACCCCTTAGTCTGCCCAAACACCGCTGCCATAAACCTTGAAACACCACCCCTAGCAAAACCCCCTACACTGCCCGAATATCACTGCCCTAGACCCTGAAACACCACCTCCTGCAAGACCCCCTACACAGCCCGAACACCGCTGCACCACTGACCTAAACCCTGAAACACCACCCACAGCAAGACCCCCTACACTGCCCGAACACCACTGACCTAAACCCTGAAACACCACCCCCTGCAAGACCCCCTTCACTGCCCGAACACCACTGCACTGCCCTAAACCCTGAAACACCCTCACCTGCACCAACCCCTACACTGTCTGAACACCACTGCACTGCCCTAAACCCTGAAACACCACCCCCAGCACGACCCCCTACATTGCTCGAACACCACTGCACTGCCCTAAACCCTGAAACACCAGCCCCGCAAGACTCCCTACACTACCAGAACACCAGTGCACTGCCCTAAACCCTGAAACTCCTGCCCCCGCACAACCCCCTTCACTGCCCTAACACCACTGCACTGCCCTGAAACCTGAAACACCAACCCCCGCACGACCCCCTACACTGCCCGAACACTACAGCACTGCCCTAAACCCTGAAACACCAGCCCCAGCATGACCCCCTACACTGCCCGAACACCACTGCACTGCCCAAAACCCTGAAACACCAGCCCCTGCACAACCCCCTAGACTGCCCGAACACAACTGCACTGCCCTAAACCCTGAAACACCCCCCCAGCACGACCCCCTAATCTGCCCGAACACCACTGCACTGCCTTAAACCCTGAAACAATACCCCCAGCACGAACCCCTAAACTGCCCGAACACTACAGCACTGCCCTAAACCCTGAAACACCAGCCCCCGCATGACCCCCTACACTGCCCGAACACCACTGCACTGCCCTAAACCCTGAAACACCAGCCCCCGCACAACCCCTAAACTGCCCGAACACAATTGCACTGCCCTAAACCCTGAAACAACAACCCCAGCACGACCGACTAATCTGCCCGAACACCACTGCACTGCCCTAAACCCTGAAACAACAACCCCAGCACGAACCCCTACACTGCCCTAACACCAGTGCACTGCCCTAAACCCTGAAACACCACCCCCTGCAAGACCCCCTACACTGTCTGAACACCACTGCACTGCCCTAAACACTGAAACACCAGCCCCTGCACGATCCCCCACACTGTCCGAACACCACTGCACTTCCCAAAACCCTAAAACACCACCACCAGCATGACCCCCTACACTGCCCGAACACCACTGCACTGCCCTAAACCCTGAAACACTAGCCCCCGCAAGACTCCCTACACTACCAGAACACCAGTGCACTGCCCTAAACCCTGAAACTCCTGCCACCACACGACCCCATTCACTGCCATAACACCACTACACTGCCCTAAAGCCTGAAACACCAACCCCCGCACAACCCCCTACACTGCCGAACACTACAGCACTGCCCTAAACCCTGAAACAAAAGCCCCCGCATGACCCCTTACACTGCCCAAACACCACTGCACTGCCCTAAACACTGAAACACCACCCCCAGCACGACCCCCTACACTGCCTGAACACAACTTCAATGCCCTAAACTCTTTTACTCACCCCGCATGACCCCCTACACTGCCCGAACACCACAGCACTTCCCTAAACACTGAAACACCAACCCCAGCACGACCCCCTATACTGCCCGAACACCACTGCTCTGCCCTAAACCCTGAAACACCACTCCAGCATGACCCACTACTCTGCCCAAACACCACTGCTCTGCCCTAAACCCTGAAACACCACCCCCAGCACGACCCCCTAATCTGCCCGAACACCTCTGCACTGCCCTAAACCCTGAAACACCAGCGCCAGCACGACCCCCTACACTGCCCGAACACCACTGTAGTGCCCTAAACCCTGAAACACCAGCCCCTGCACGACCCCCTACACTGCCCGAACACCACTGCACTGCCCTAAACCCTGAAACACCAGCCCCAGCATGACCCCCTATACTGCCCGAACACCACTGCAATGCCCTAAACCCTGAAACACCACCCTCAGCACTACTCCCTAATCTTCCCGAACACCACTGCACTGCCCTAAACCCTGAAGCAACACCCCCAGCACGAACCCCTACACTGGCCGACCACCACTGCACTGCCCTAAACCCTGAAACACCAGCCCCACACGACCCCCTACAATGCCCGAACTCCACTGCACTGCCCTAAAGCCTGAAACACCAGTCCCCGCACAACCCCCCCACACTGCCCGAACACCACTGCACTGCCCTAAACCCTGAAACTACACCCCCCGCACGAACCCCTACACTGCCCGAACACCACTGCACAGCCCTAAACCCTGAAACACCACCCCCAGCACGACCCCCTACACTGCCCGAACACCACTGCACTGAACCCTGAAACACCACCCCTAGCACAACCCCTTACTCTTCCTGAACACCACTGCCCTAAACCTTGAAACACCACACCCAGCAAGACCCCCTACACTGCCCAAATACCACTGCCCTAAACCCTGAAACACCACCCCCTGCAATACCCCCTACACTGTCCAAACACAGCTGCACCAATGCCCTAAACCCTGAAACACCACCCACAGCAAGACCCCCTACACTGCCCGAACACCACTCACCTAAACCCTGAAACACCAGCCCCCGCAAGACCCCCTACACTACCAGAACACCAGTACACTGCCCTAAAGCCTGAAACACCAACCCCCGCACGACCCCCTACACTGCCCGAACACTACAGCACTGCCCTAAACCCTGAAACACCATCCCACGCATGACCCCCTACACTGCCTGAACACCACTGCACTGCCCAAAACCCTGAAACACCAGCCCCCGCACAAACCCTACACTGCCCGAACACAACTGCACTGCCCTAAACCCTGAAACACCACCCCCAGCATGACCCCCTAATCTGCCCGAACACCACTGCACAGCCCTAAACCCTGAAAAAACACCCCCAGCACAAACCCCTACACTACCCGAAAACTACAGCACTGTCCTAAACCCTGAAACACCAGCCCACGTATGACCCCCTACACTGCCCGAACACCACTGCACTGCCAGAAACCCTGAAACACCAGCCACCGCACAACCCCCTACACTGCCCGAACACAACTGCACTGCCCTAAACCCTGAAACACCACCCGCAGCACGACCCCCTAATCGGCCCGAACACCACTGCACTGCCCAAAACCCTGAAACACCAGCCCCCGCATGACCCCCTACACTGCCCGAACACCACTGCACTGCCCAAAACCCTGAAACACCAGCCCCCGCACAAACCCTACACTGCCCGAACACAACTGCACTGCCCTAAACCCTGAAACACCACCCCCAGCATGACCCCCTAATCTGCCCTAACACCACTACACTGCCCGAAACCCTGAAACAACACCCCCAACACGAACCCCTACACTGCCCGAACACCACTGCACTGCCCTAAACCCTGAAACACCACCCCCAGCACGACCCTCTACACTGCCCGAACACCACTGCACTGTCCTAAACCCTGAAACTCTACCCCCGCACGACCCCCTACACTGCCCGGACACCACAGCACTTCCCTAAACCCTGAAACACACCCCCTGCACGGCCCCCTACACTGCCTGAACACCACTGCACTTCCCTATACCCTGAAACACCACCCCCAGCACGACCCCCTACACTGCCCGAACAGCACTGCTCCGCCCTAAACCCTGAGTACATCCCCCTACACTGCCCGAACACCACTGCACTGACCAAAACTCTGAAACACTAACCCCCGCAAGACCCCCTACACTGCCCGAACACCACTGCACTGAACCCTGAAACACCTCCCCTAGCACGACCCCTTACTCTGCCTGAACACCACTGCCCTAAACCTTGAAACACCACCCCAGCAAGACCCCCTACACTGCCCGAATACCACTGCCCTAAACCCTGAAACACCACCCCCTGCAAGACCCCCTACACTGCCCAAACACCGCTGTACCAATGCCCTAAACCCTGAAACACCACCCACAGCAAGACCCCCTACACTGCCCAAACACCACTCACTTAAACCCTGAAACACCAGCCCCCACAAGACCCCCTACACTACCAGAACACCAGTGCACTGCCCTAAAGCCTGAAACACCAACCCCCGCACGACCCCCTACACTTCCCGAATACTACAGCACTGCCCTAAACCCAGAAACACCAGCCCCCGCATGACCCCCTACACTGCCTGAACACCACTGCACTGCCCAAAACCCTGAAACACCAGCCCCCGCACAAACCCTACACTGCCCGAACACAACTACACTGCCCTAAACCCTGAAACACCACCCCCAGCACGAACCCCTACACTGCCCGAACACCACTGCACTGCCCTAAACCCTGAAACACCACCCCCAGCACGACCCTCTACACTGCCTGAACACCACTGCACTGCCCTAAACCCTGAAACTCTACCCCCGCACGACCCCGTACACTGCCCGGACACCACAGCACTCCCTAAACCCTGAAAGACCCCCACCTACACGACCCCCTACACTGTCCGAACACCATTGCACTGCCCTAAACACTGAAACACGACGCCCTGCACAAACCCCTACACTGCCCGAACACTACAGCACTGCCCTAAACCCTTAAACACCAGTGCCAATATGACCCCCTACACTGCCCGAACACCACTACACTGCCCTAAACCCTAAAACACTAGAACCACCATGACCCCCTACACTGCCCGACCACAACTGCACTGCCCTAAACTCTGAAACACCAGCCCAAGCACGACCCCCTACACTGCTCGAACACCACTGCACTGCCCTAAACCCTGAAACACCAGCCCCTCCACGACCTCCTACACTGCCCAAACACAACTGCAGTGCCCTAAACCCTTAAACACAAGCCCCCGCGCGACCCCCTACACTGCCCGAACACCACTGCACTGCTCCAAACCCTGAAACACCAGCCCCCGCACGACCCCCTACACTGCCAGAACACTACTGAACGACCCACTACACTGCCCAAACACCACTGCACTGCCCTAAAGCCTGAAAGACTAGCCCCGCATGACCCCCTACACTGCCCGAACACCACTACACTGCCCTAAACCCTGAAATACCTGCCCCCGCATGACCCCCTATACTGCCCGAACACCACTGCACTGCCCTAAACCCTGAAACTCCACCCCCAGCACGACCCCCTACACTGCCCGAACACCACTACACTGCCCTAAACCCTGAAATACTACCCCCAGCACGAACCCCTACACTGCCCGAAAACCACTGCAATACCCTAAACCCTGAAACACCACCCCCAGCACGACCCCCTACACTACCCGAACACCACAGCACTGAACCCTGAAACACCACCCCCAGCACGACCCCTTAGTCTGCCCAAACACCACTGCCATAAACCTTGAAACACCACCCCTAGCAAGACCCCCTACACTGCCCGCATATCACTGCCCTAGACCCTGAAACACCACCCCCTGCAAGACCCCCTACACTGCCCAAACACCGCTACACCACTGACCTAAACCCTGAAACACCACCCCCTGCAAGACCCCCTTCACTGCCCGAACACCACTGCACTGCCCTTAACCCTGAAACACCCTCACCTGCACCAACCCCTACACTGTCTGAACACCACTGCACTGCCCTAAACCCTGAAACACCACCCCCAGCACGACCCCTACATTGCTCGAACACCACTGCACTGCCCTAAACCCTGAAACACCAGCCCCGCAAGACTCCCTACACTACCAGAACACCAGTGCACTGCCCTAAACCCTGAAACTCCTGCCCCCGCACGACCCCCTTCACTGCCCTAACACCACTGCACTGCCCTGAAACCTGAAACACCAACCCCCGCACGACCCCCTACACTGCCCGAACACTACAGCACTGCCCTAAACCCTGAAACACCAGCCCCCGCATGACCCCCTACACTGCCCGAACACCACTGCACTGCCCAAAACCCTGAAACACCAGCCCCCGCACAACCCCCTAGACTGCCCGAACACAACTGCACTGCCCTAAACCCTGAAACACCCCCCCAGCACGACCCCCTAATCTGCCCGAACACCACTGCACTGCCTTAAACCCTGAAACAATACCCCCAGCACGAACCCCTAAACTGCCCGAACACTACAGCACTGCCCTAAACCCTGAAACACCAGCCCCCGCATGACCCCCTACACTGCCCGAACACCACTGCACTGCCCTAAACCCTGAAACACCAGCCCCCGCACAACCCCTAAACTACCCGAACACAATTGCACTGCCCTAAACCCTGAAACAACAATCCCAGCACGACCGAATAATCTGCCCGAACACCACTGCACTGCCCTAAACCCAGAAACAACAACCCCAGCACGAACCCCTACACTGCCCGAACACCAGTGCACTGCCCTAAACCCTGAAACACCGCCCCCTGCAAGACCCCCTACATTGTCTGAACACCACTGCACTGCCCTAAACACTGAAACACCAGCCCCTGCACGATCCCCCACACTGTCCGAACACCACTGCACTTCCCAAAACCCTAAAACACCACCACCAGCATGACCCCCTACACTGCCCGAACACCACTGCACTGCCCTAAACCCTGAAACACCAGCCCCCGCAAGACTCCCTACACTACCAGAAAACCAGTGCACTGCCCTAAACCCTGAAACTCCTGCCCCCACACGACCCCATTCACTGCCCTAACACCACTACACTGCCCTAAAGCCTGAAACACCAACCCCCGCACAACCCCCTACACTGCCGAACACTACAGCACTGCCCTAAACCCTGAAACAAAAGCCCCCGCATGACCCCTTACACTGCCCAAACACCACTGCACTGCCCTAAACCCTGAAACACCACCCCCAGCACAACCCCCTACACTGCCCGAACACAACTGCAATGCCCTAAACTCTGAAACTCCACCCCGCATGACCCCCTACACTGCCCAAACACCACAGCACTTCCCTAAACCCTGAAACACCAACACCAGCACGACCCCCTACACTGCCCGAACACCACTGCTCTGCCCTAAACCCTGAAACACCACTCCAGCATGACCCACTACTCTGCCCAAACACCACTGCTCTGCCCTAAACCCTGAAACACCACCCCCAGCACGACCCCCTAATCTGCCCGAACACCTCTGCACTGCCCTAAACCCTGAAACACCAGCGCCAGCACGACCCCCTACACTGCCCGAACACCACTGTAGTGCCCTAAACCCTGAAACACCAGCCCCCGCATGACCCCCTACACTGCCCGAACACCACTGCACTGCCATAAACCCTGAAACACCAGCCCCTGCACGACCCCCTACACTGCCCGAACACCACTGCACTGCCCTAAACCCTGAAACACCAGCCCCAGAACGACCCCCTACACTGCCCGAACACCACTGCAATGCCCTAAACCCTGAAACACCACCCCCAGCACGACCCCCTACACTGCCCGAACACCACTGCTCTGCCCTAAACCCTGAAACACCACTCCAGCATGACCCACTACTCTGCCCAAACACCACTGCTCTGCCCTAAACCCTGAAACACCACCCCAGTACGTCCACCTACACTGCCTGAACACCACTGCACTGACCAAATCCCTGAAACACCACCCCCAGCACGACCCCCTAATCTGCCCGAACACCACTGCACTGCCCTAAACCCTGAAACACCAGCTCCAGCACGACCCCCTACACTGCCCGAACACCACTGCAGTGCCCTAAACCCTGAAACACCAGCCCCCGCATGACCCCCTACACTACCCGAAAACCACTGCACTGCTATAAACCCTGAAACACCAGCCCCTGCACGACCCCCTACACTGCCCGAACACCACTGCACTGTCCTAAAACCTGAAACACCAGCCCCAGCATGACCCCCTACACTGCCCGAACACCACTGCAATGCCCTAAACCCTGAAACACCAGCCCCAGCACGTCCCCCTACACTGCCTGAACACCACTGCACTGACCAAAACCCTGAAACACCACCCCCAGTACGACCCCCTAATCTGCCCGAACACCACTGCACTGCACTAAACCCTGAAACAACACCCCCAGCACAAACCCCTACACTGGCCGACCACCACTGCACTGCCCTAAACCCTGAAACACCAGCCCAAGTACGACCCCCTACACTGCCCGAACACCACTGCTCTGCCCTAAACCCTGAACCACCACCCCAGTACGTCCCCCTACACTGCCTGAACACCACTGCACTGACCAAAACCCTGAAACACCACACCCACCACGACCCCTAATCTGCCCGAACACCACTGCACTGCCCTAAACCCTGAAACAACACCCCCAGCACGAACCCCTTCACTGGCCGACCACCGCTGCACTGCCCTAAACCCTGAAACACCAGCGCCAGCACGACCCCCTACACTACCCGAACACCACTGCACTGCCATGAACCCTGAAACACCAGCCTCCGCACGACCCCCTACACTTCCCGAACACCACTGCACTGCCCTAAACCCTGAAACACCAGCCCCAGCACGACCCCCTACACTGCCCGAACACCACTGCAATGCCCTAAACCCTGAAACACCAGCCCCAGCACGACCCACTGCAGTGCCCAAACACCACTGCACTGCTCTAAACCCTGAAACACCAGCCCCCGCACGACCCCTTACACTGCCAGAACACTATTGCATTACCCACTACACTGCCCAAACACCACTGCACTGCCCTAAATCCTGAAACACTAGCCCCACACAACCCCCTACACTGCCTGAACAACACTTCACTGCCCTAAACCCTGAAACACCAGCCCCCGCACGACCCCCTACAATGCCCGAACACCACTGCACTGCTCTAAAGCCTGAAACACCAGCCCCCACACAACCCCCCACACTGCCCGAACACCACTGCACTGCCCTAAACCCTGAAACTCCACCCCCAGCACGAACCCCTAATCTGCCCGAACTCCACTGCACTGAACTAATCCCTGAAACAACACCCCAAGCACGAACCCCTACACTGCCCGAACACCACAGCACTGCGCTAAACCCTGAAACACCACCCCCAGCATGACCCCCTACACTGCCCGAACACCACTGCACTGCCCTAAAGCCTGAAACACCAGACCCCGCATGACCCCCTACACTGCCCAAACACCACTGCACTGAACCCTGAAACACCACCCCCAGCATGACCCCCTACACTGCACTAACACCACTGCCCTAAACCTTGAAACACCACCCCCAGCAAGATCCTCTACACTGCCCAAATACCATTGCCCTAAACCCTGAAACACCACCCCCTGCAAGACTGCCTACATTGCCTGAACACCACTGCACCACTGCCCTAAACCCTGAAACACCAGCCCCCGCATGACCCCCTACACTGCCCGAACACCACTGCACTGCCCTAAACCCTGAAACACCACCCCCAGCACAACCCCCTACACTGCCCGAACACCACTGCACTGCCCTAAACTCTGAAACTCCACCCCGCATGACCCCCTACACTGCCCGAACACCACAGCACTTCCCTAAACCCTGAAACACACCCCCTGCACAACCCCAACACTGCACGAACACCACTGCATTGCCCTAAACCCTGAAACACCACCCCCAGCACAACCCCCTACACTGCCCAAACACCACTGCCCTAAACCCTGAAACACCAGCCCCCGCATGACCCCCTACACTGCCCGAACACCACTGCACTGCCCTAAACCCTGAAACACCACCCCCAGCACGACCCCCTATACTGCCCGAACACCACTGCACTGCCCTAAACTCTGAAACTCCAACCCGCATGACCCCCTACACTGCCCGAACACCACAGCACTTCCCTAAACCCTGAAACACACCCCCTGCACAACCCCTACACTGCACGAACACCACTGCACTGCCCTAAACCCTGAAACGACACCCACAGCACGACCCCCTACACTGCCCGAACACCACTGCTCTGCCCTAAACCCTGAAACACCACTCCAACATGACCCACTACTCTGCCCAAACACCACTGCTCTGCCCTAAATCCTGAAACACCACCCCAGTACGTCCCCCTACACTGCCTGAACACCACTGCACTGACCAAAACCCTGAAACACCACCCCCAGCACGACCCCCTAATCTGCCCGAACACCACTGCACTGCCCTAAACCCTGAAACACCAGTGCCAGCACGACCACTACACTGCCCGAACACCACTGCAGTGCCCTAAACCCTGAAACACCAGCCCCCGCATGACCCCCTACACTGCCCAAACACCACTGCCCTGCCCTAAACCCTGAACCACAACCCCAGTACGTCCCCCTACACTGCCTGAACACCACTGCACTGACCAAAACCCTGAAACACCACACCCACCAGGACCCCCTAATCTGCCCGAACACCACTGCACTGCCATGAACCCTGAAACACCAGCCTCTGCACGACCCCCTACACTTCCCGAACACCACTGCACTGCCCTAAACCCTGAAACACCAGCCCCAGCACGACCCCCTACACTGCCCGAACACCACTGCAATGCCCTAAACCCTGAAACACCAGCCCCAGCACGACCCACTGCAGTGCCCAAACACCACTGCACTGCTCTAAACCCTGAAACACCAGCCCCCGCACGACCCCCTACACTGCCAGAACACTATTGCATTACCCACTACACTGCCCAAACACCACTGCACTACCCTAAAGCCTGAAACACTAGCCCCGCACAACCCCCTACACTGCCTGAACAACACTGCACTGCCCTAAACCCTGAAACACCAGCCCCCTCATGACCCCCTACAATGCCCGAACACCACTGCACTGCCCTAAAGCCTGAAACACCAGCCCCCACACAACCCCCCACACTGCCCAAACACCACTGCACTGCCCTAAACCCTGAAACTCCACCCCCAGCACGAACCCCTAATCTGCCCGAACTCCACTGCACTGAACTAATCCCTGAAACAACACCCGGAGCACGAACCCCTACACTGCCCGAACACCACAGCACAGCGCTAAACCCTGAAACACCACCCCCAGCATGACCCCCTACACTGCCCGAACACCACTGCACTGCCCTAAAGCCTGAAACACCAGCCCCCGCATGACCCCCTACACTGCCAGAACACCAGTGCACTGCCCAAAACCCTGAAACACCAGCCCCCGCACGACCCCCTACACTGCGCTAACACTACAGCACTGCCCTAACCCCTGAAACACCAGACCCCGCATGACCCCCTACACTGCCCGAACACCACTGCACTGAACCCTGAAACACCAACCCCAGCATGACCCCCTACACTGCACGAACACCACTGCCCTAAACCTTGAAACACCACCCCCAGCAAGACCCTCTACACTGCCCAAATACCACTGCCCTAAACCCTGAAACACAACCCCCTGCAAGACTGCCTACATTGCCTGAACACCACTGCACCACTACGCTAATCCCTGAAACACCACCCACCGCAAGACGCCCTACACTGCCCAAACACCACTGCCCTAAACCCTGAAACACCAGCCCCCGCATGACCCCCTACACTGCCCGAACACCACTGCACTGCCCTAAACCCTGAAACACCACCCCCAGCACGACCCCCTACACTGCCCGAACACCACTGCACTGCCCTAAACTCTGAAACTCCACCCCGCATGACCCCCTACACTGCCCGAACACCACAGCACTTCCCTAAACCCTGAAACACACCCCCTGCACAACCCCAACACTGCACGAACGCCACTGCACTGCCCTAAACCCTGAAACACCACCCCCAGCACAACCCCCTACACTGCCCAAACACCACTGCCCTAAACCCTGAAACACCAGCCCCCGCATGACCCCCTACACTGCCCGAACACCACTGCACTGCCCTAAACCCTGAAACACCACCCCCAGCACGACCCCCTACACTGCCCGAACACCACTGCACTGCCCTAAACTCTGAAACTCCACCCCGCATGACCCCCTACACTGCCCGAACACCACAGCACTTCCCTAAACCCTGAAACACACCCCCTGCACAACCCCTACACTGCACGAACACCACTGCACTGCCCTAAACCCTGAAACACCACCCCAGCACGACCCCCTACACTGCCCGAACACCACTGCTCTGCCCTAAACCCTGAAACACCACTCCAACATGACCCACTACTCTGCCCAAACACCACTGCTCTGCCCTAAACCCTGAAACACCACCCCAGTATGTCCCCCTACACTGCCTGAACACCACTGCACTAACCAAAACCCTGAAACACGACCCCCAGCACGACCCCCTAATCTGCCCGAACACCACTGCACTGCCCTAAACCCTGAAACACCAGTGCCAGCATGACCCCTACACTGCCCGAACACCACTGCAGTGCCCTAAACCCTGAAACACCAGCCCCGCATGACCCCCTACAGTGCCCGAACACCACTGCACTGCCATAAACCCTGAAACACCAGCCCCTGCACGACCCCCTACACTGCCTGAACACCACTGCACTGCCCTAAACCCTGAAACACCAGCCCCAGCATGACCCCCTACACTGCCCGAACACCACTGCAATGCCCTAAACCCTGAAACACCAGCCCCAGCACATCCCCCTACACTGCCTGAACACCACTGCACTGACAAAAACCCTGAAACACCACCCCCAGCACGACCCCCTAATATTCCCGAACACCACTGCACTGCCCTAAACCCTGAAACAACACCCCCAGCACGAACCCCTACACTGGCCGACCACCACTGCACTGCCCTAAACCCTGAAACACCAGCCCCAGTACGACCCCCTACACTGCCCGAACACCACTGCTCTGCCCTAAACCCTGAAAAACCACCCCAGTACGTCCCCCTACACTGCCTGAACACCACTGCACTGACCAAAACCCTGAAACAATACACCCAGCATGACCCCCTAATCTGCCCGAACACTACTGCACTGCCCTAAACCTTGAAACAACACCCCCAGCACGAACCACTACACTGGCCGACCACCACTGCACTGCCCTAAACCCTGAAACACCAGCGCCAGCACGACCCCTACACTGCCCGAACACAAATGCAGTGCCCTAAACCCTGAAACATCAGCCCCCGCATGACCCCCTACACTACCCGAACACCACTGCACTGCCATAAACCCTGAAACACCAGCCCCTGCACGATCCCCTACACTTTCCGAATACCACTGCAATGCCCTAAACCCTGAAACACCAGCCCCAGCACGACCCACTGCAGTGCCCAAACACCACTGCACTGCTCTAAACCCTGAAACACCAGCCCCCACAAGACCCCATACACTGCCAGAACACTATTGCATTACCCACTACACTGCCCAAACACCACTGCACTGCCCTAAAGCCTGAAAAACTAGTCCCGCACAACCCCCTACACTGCATGAACAACACTGCACTGCCCTAAACCCTGAAACACCAGCCCCCGCACGACTCCCTACAATGCCCGAACCCCACTGCACTGCCCTAAAGCCTGAAACACCATCCCCCACACAACCCCCCACACTGCCCGAAAACCACTGCACTGCCCTAAATTCTGAAACTCCACCCCCAGCACAAACCCCTACACTGCCCGAACACCACTGCACTGCCCTAAACCCTGAAACACCACCCCCAGCACGACCCCCTACACTGCCCGAACACCACTGCACTGAACCCTAAAACACCACCCCCAGCACAACCCCTTACTCTGCCCGAACACCACTGCCCTAAACCTTGAAACACCACACCCAGCAAGACCCCCTACACTGCCCGAATACCACTGCCCTAAACCCTGAAACCCCACCCCCTGCAAGACCTACTACACTGCCTGAACACCACTGCACCACTGCCCTAAACCCTGAAAAACCACCCACAGCAAGACCCCCTACACTGCCCGAACACCACTGCCCTAAACCCTGAAACACCACCCCCTGCAAGACCTCCTACACTGCCCGAACACCACTGCACTGCCCTAAACCCTGAAACACCACCACCTGCATGACCCCCTACACTGTCCGAATACCACTGCACTGCCCTAAGCCCTGAAACACCACCCCCTGCACGAACACCTACACTGTCCACACACCACTGCACTGCCCTAAACCCTAAAACACCACACCCAGCACGTCCCCCTACACTGCCCGAACACCACTGCACTGCCCTAAACCCTGAAACACCAGCCCCCGCACGACCCCCTACACTGCCAGAACACCAGTACTCTGCCCAAAACCCTGAAACTCCAGCCCCCGTATGACCCCTTCACTGCCCTAACACCACTGCACTGCCCTAGAGTCTGAAACACCAGCCCCCGCACGACCCCCTACACTGCCCGAACACTACAGCACTGCCCTAACCCCTGAAACACCAGCCCCCACATGACCCCCTACACTGCCTGAACACCACTGCACTGAACCCAGAAACACCACCCCCAGCATGACCCCCAACACTGCACAAACACCACTGCCCGAAACCTTGAAACACCACCCCCAGCAAGACCCTCTACACTGCCCAAATACCACTGCCCTAAACCCTGAAACACCACCCCCTGCAAGACTGCCTACATTGCCTGAACACCACTGCACCACTGCGCTAATCCCTGAAACACCACCCACCGCAAGACGCCCTACACTGCCCAAACACCACTGCCCTAAACCCTGAAACACCAGCCCCCGCATGACCCCCTACACTGCCCGAACACCACAGCAGTGCCCTAAACCCTGAAACACCACCCCCAGCACGACCCCCTAATCTGCCTGAACTCCACTGCACTGAACTAAACCCTGAAACAACACCCCAAGCACGAACCCCTACACTGCCCGAACACCACAGCACTGCCCTAAACCCTGAAACACCACCCCCAGCACGACCCCCTACACTGCCCGAACACCACTGCACTGCCCTAAACTCTGAAACTCCCCCTCGCACAACCCCCTACAGTACCCGAACACCACTGCTCCGCCCTAAACCCTGAAACACCACTCCAGCACGACCCACTACTCTGCCCAAACACCACTGCTCTGCCCTAAACCCTGAAACACCACCCCAGTACGTTCCCCTACACTGCCTGAACACCACTGCACTGACCAAAACTCTGAAACACCACCCCCAGCACGACCCCCTAATCTACCCGAACACCACTGCACTGCCCTAAACCCTGAAACAACACCCCAGCACGAACCCCTACACTGCCCGACCACCACTGCACTGCCCTAAACCCTGAAACACCAGCCCCAGCACGACCCCCTACACTTCTAGAACACCACTGTACTGCCATAAACCCTGAAACACCAGCCCCGGCATGACCCCCTACTCTGCCCATACACCACTGCACTGCCATAAACCCTGAAACACCAGCCCCTGCACGACCCCCTACACTGCCCAAACACCACTGCACTGCCCTAAACCCTGAAACACCAGCCCCAGCAAAACCCCCTACACTGCCCGAACACCACTGCACTGCCCTAAACCCTGAAACACCAGCCCCCGCACGACCCCCTACACTGCCAGAACACTATTGCATTACCCACTGCACTGCCCAAACACCACTGCACTGCCCTAAAGCCTGAAACACTAGCCCCGCACAACCCGTACACTGCCTGAACACCACTGCACTGCCCTAAACTCTAAAACACCAGCCCCCGCACGACCCTCTACAATGCCCAAACACTACTGCACTGCCCTAAAGCCTGAAACACAAGCCCCCACACAACCCCCCACACTGCCCGAACACCACTGCACTGCCCTAAACCCTGAAACTCCACCCCCAGCACGAACCCCTACACTGCCCGAACACCACTGCACTGCACTAAACCCTGAAACACCACCCCCAGCACGACCCCCTACACAGCCCGAACACCACTGCACTGAACCCTGAAACACCACCCCAGCACAACCCCTTACTCTGCCCGAACACCACTGCCCTAAGCCCTGAAACACCAGCCCCCGCACGACCCCCTACACTGCCAGAACACCAGTGCACTGCCCAAAACCCTGAAACTCCAGCCCCTGTATGACCCCCTTCCCTGCCCTAACACCACTGGACTGCCCTAGAGTCTGAAACACCACCCCCGCATGACCCCCTACACTGCTCGAACACCACTGCACTGAACCCTGAAACACCACCCCCAGCATGACCCCCTACACTGCACGAACACCACTGCCCTAAACCTTGAAACACCACCCCCTGCAAGACCCTCTACACTGCCCAAATACCACTGCCCTAAACCCTGAAACACCACCCCCTGCAAGACTGCCTACATTGCCTGAACACCACTGCACCACTGCGCTAATCCCTGAAATACCACCCACCGCAAGACGCCCTACACTGCCCAAACCCCACTGCCCTAAACCCTGAAACACCAGCCCCCGCATGACCCCCTACACTGCCCGAACACCACTGCACTGCCCTAAACCCTGAAACACCACCCCCAGCACGACCCCCTAATCTGCCCGAACACCACAGCACTGCCCTAAACCCTCAACACCACCCCCAGCATGACCCCCTAGACTGCCCGAACACCACTGCACTGCCCTAAACTCTGAAACTCCACCCCCGCACAACCCCCTTCACTGCCCAAACACCACTGCTCTGCGCTAAACCCTGAAACACCACTCCAGCACGACCCACTACTCTGCCCAAACACCACTGCTCTGCCCTAAACCCTGAAACACCACCCCAGTACGTTCCCCTACACTGCCTGAACACCACTGCACTGATCAAAACCCTGAAACACCACCCCCAGCACGACCCCCTAATCTGCCCGAACACCACTGCACTGCCCTAAACCCTGAAACAACACCCCAGCACGAACCCCTACACTGCCCGACCACCACTGCACTGCCCTATACCCTGAAACACCAGCCCCAGCATGACCCCCTACACTGCTAGAACACCACTGCACTGACATAAACCCTGAAACACCAGCCCCCGCATGAACCCCTACTCTGCCCGAACACCACTGCACTGCCATAAACCCTGAAACACCAGCCCCTGCACGACCCCCTACACTGCCTGAACACCACTGCACTGCCCTAAACCCTGAAACACCAGCCCCAGCAAAACCCCCTACACTGCCCGAACACCACTGCACTGCCCTAAACCCTAAAACACCAGCCCCAGCATGACCCCCTGCACTGCCCGAACACCACTGCACTGCTCTAAACCCTGAAACACCAGCCCCCGCATGACCCCCTACAGTGCCCGAACACCACTGCACTGCCATAAACCCTGAAACACCAGCCCCTGCACGACCCCCTACACTGCCCGAACACCACTGCACTGCCCTAAACCCTGAAACACCAGCCCCAGCATGACCCCCTACACTGCCCGAACACCACTGCAATGCCCTAAACCCTGAAACACCAGCCCCAGCACGACCCCCTACACTGCCCGAACACCACTGCAATGCCCTAAACCCTGAAACACCACCCCCAGCACGACCCCCTAATCTGCCCGAACACCACTGCACTGCCCTAAACCCTGAAGCAACACCCCCAGCACGAACCCCTACACTGGCCAACCACCACTGCACTGCCCTAAACCCTGAAACATCAGCCCCAGTACGACCCCCTACACTGCCCGAACACCACTGCTCTGCCCTAAACCCTGAAACACCACCCAGTACGTCCCCCTACACTGCCTGAACACCACTGCACTGACCAACACCCTGAAACACCACCCCCAGCACTACCCCCTAATCTGCCCGAACACCACTGCACTGCCCTAAACCCTGAAACAACACCCCCAGCACGACCCCCTACACTGCCCGAACACCACTGCAGTGCCCTAAACCCTGAAACACCAGCCCCCGCATGACCCCCTACACTACCCGAACACCACTGCACTGCCATAAACCCTGAAACACCAGCCCCTTCACGACCCCCTACACTGCCCGAACACCACTGCACTGCCCTAAACCCTGAAACACCAGCCCCAGCACGACCCCCTACACTGCCCGAACACCACTGCAATGCCCTAAACCCTGAAACTCCACCCCCAGCACGAACCCCTACACTGCCCGAACACCACTGCACTGCTCTAAACCCTGAAACACCAGCCCCCGCACGACCCCCTACACTGCCAGAACACTATTGCATTACCCACTACACTGCCCAAACACCACTGCACTGCCCTAAAGCCTGAAACACTAGCCCCGCACAACCCCCTACACTGCCTGAACAACACTGCACTGCCCTAAACCCTGAAACACCAGCCCCCACACGACCCCCTACAATGCCCGAACACCACTGCACTGCCCTAAAACCTGAAACACCAGCCCCCACACATCCCCCCACACTGCCCGAACACCACTGCCCTAAACCTTGAAACACCACCCCCTGCAAGACCCTCTACACTGCCCAAATACCACTGCCCTAAACCCTGAAACACCACCCCCTGCAAGACTGCCTACATTGCCTGAACACCACTGCACCACTGCGCTAATCCCTGAAATACCACCCACCGCAAGACGCCCTACACTGCCCAAACACCACTGCCCTAAACCCTGAAACACCAGCCCCCGCACAACCCCCTACACTGCCTGAACAACACTGCACTGCCCTAAACCCTGAAACACCAGCCCCCACACGACCCCCTACAATGCCCGAACACCACTGCACTGCCCTAAAACCTGAAACACCAGCCCCCACACATCCCCCCACACTGCCCGAACACCACTGCCCTAAACCTTGAAACACCACCCCCTGCAAGACCCTCTACACTGCCCAAATACCACTGCCCTAAACCCTGAAACACCACCCCCTGCAAGACTGCCTACATTGCCTGAACACCACTGCACCACTGCGCTAATCCCTGAAATACCACCCACCGCAAGACGCCCTACACTGCCCAAACACCACTGCCCTAAACCCTGAAACACCAGCCCCCGCATGACCCCCTACACTGCCCGAACACCACTGCACTGCCCTAAACCCTGAAACACCACCCCCAGCACGACCCCCTAATCTGCCCGAACACCACAGCACTGCCCTAAACCCTAAACACCACCCCCAGCATGACCCCCTAGACTGCCCGAACACCACTGCACTGCCCTAAACTCTGAAACTCCACCACCCAGTACGTCCCCCTACACTGCCTGAACACCACTGCACTGACCAACACCCTGAAACACCACCCCCAGCACTACCCCCTAATCTGCCCGAACACCACTGCACTGCCCAAACACCACTGCTCTGCGCTAAACCCTGAAACACCACTCCAGCACGACCCACTACTCTGCCCAAACACCACTGCTCTGCCCTAAACCCTGAAACACCACCCCAGTACGTTCCCCTACACTGCCTGAACACCACTGCACTGCCCTAAACCCTGAAACACCACCCCCAGCACGACCCCCTACACTGCCCGAACACCACTGCACTGCCCTAAACTCTGAAACTCCCCCTCGCACAACCCCCTACAGTACCCGAACACCACTGCTCCGCCCTAAACCCTGAAACACCACTCCAGCACGACCCACTACTCTGCCCAAACACCACTGCTCTGCCCTAAACCCTGAAACACCACCCCAGTACGTTCCCCTACACTGCCTGAACACCACTGCACTGCCCTAAACCCTGAAACAACACCCCAGCACGAACCCCTACACTGCCCGACCACCACTGCACTGCCCTAAACCCTGAAACACCAGCCCCAGCACGACCCCCTACACTGCTAGAACACCACTGTACTGCCATAAACCCTGAAACACCAGCCCCGGCATGACCCCCTACTCTGCCCATACACCACTGCACTGCCATAAACCCTGAAACACCAGCCCCTGCACGACCCCCTACACTGCCCAAACACCACTGCACTGCCCTAAACCCTGAAACACCAGCCCCAGCAAAACCCCCTACACTGCCCGAACACCACTGCACTGCCCTAAACCCTGAAACACCAGCCCCCGCACGACCCCCTACACTGCCAGAACACTATTGCATTACCCACTGCACTGCCCAAACACCACTGCACTGCCCTAAAGCCTGAAACACTAGCCCTGCACAACCCGTACACTGCCTGAACACCACTGCACTGCCCTAAACTCTAAAACACCAGCCCCCGCACGACCCCCTACAATGCCCAAACACTACTGCACTGCCCTAAAGCCTGAAACACAAGCCCCCACACAACCCCCCACACTGCCCGAACACCACTGCACTGCCCTAAACCCTGAAACTTCACCCCCAGCACGAACCCCTACACTGCCCGAACACCACTGCACTGCACTAAACCCTGAAACACCACCCCCAGCACGACCCCCTACACTGCCCGAACACCACTGCACTGAACCCTGAAACACCACCCCCAGCACAACCCCTTACTCTGCCCGAACACCACTGCCCTAAGCCCTGAAACACCAGCCCCCGCACGACCCCCTACACTGCCAGAACACCAGTGCACTGCCCAAAACCCTGAAACTCCAGCCCCTGTATGACCCCCTTCCCTGCCCTAACACCACTGGACTGCCCTAGAGTCTGAAACACCACCCCCGCACGACCCCCTACACTGCCCGAACACCACTGCACTGAACCCTGAAACACCACCCCCAGCATGACCCCCTACACTGCACGAACACCACTGCCCTAAACCTTGAAACACCACCCCCTGCAAGACCCTCTACACTGCCCAAATACCACTGCCCTAAACCCTGAAACACCACCCCCTGCAAGACTGCCTACATTGCCTGAACACCACTGCACCACTGCGCTAATCCCTGAAATACCACCCACCGCAAGACGCCCTACACTGCCCAAACACCACTGCCCTAAACCCTGAAACACCAGCCCCCGCATGACCCCCTACACTGCCCGAACACCACTGCACTGCCCTAAACCCTGAAACACCACCCCCAGCACGACCCCCTAATCTGCCCGAACACCACAGCACTGCCCTAAACCCTCAACACCACCCCCAGCATGACCCCCTAGACTGCCCGAACACCACTGCACTGCCCTAAACTCTGAAACTCCACCCCCGCACAACCCCCTTCACTGCCCAAACACCACTGCTCTGCGCTAAACCCTGAAACACCACTCCAGCACGACCCAGTACTCTGCCCAAACACCACTGCTCTGCCCTAAACCCTGAAACACCACCCCAGTACGTTCCCCTACACTGCCTGAACACCACTGCACTGATCAAAACCCTGAAACACCACCCCCAGCACGACCCCCTAATCTGCCCGAACACCACTGCACTGCCCTAAACCCTGAAACAACACCCCAGCACGAACCCCAACACTGCCCGACCACCACTGCACTGCCCTATACCCTGAAACACCAGCCCCAGCATGACCCCCTACACTGCTAGAACACCACTGCACTGCCATAAACCCTGAAACACCAGCCCCCGCATGAACCCCTACTCTGCCCGAACACCACTGCACTGCCATAAACCCTGAAACACCAGCCCCTGCACGACCCCCTACACTGCCTGAACACCACTGCACTGCCCTAAACCCTGAAACACCAGCCCCAGCAAAACCCCCTACACTGCCCGAACACCACTGCACTGCCCTAAACCCTAAAACACCAGCCCCAGCATGACCCCCTGCACTGCCCGAACACCACTGCACTGCTCTAAACCCTGAAACACCAGCCCCCGCATGACCCCCTACAGTGCCCGAACACCACTGCACTGCCATAAACCCTGAAACACCAGCCCCTGCACGACCCCCTACACTGCCCGAACACCACTGCACTGCCCTAAACCCTGAAACACCAGCCCCAGCATGACCCCCTACACTGCCCGAACACCACTGCAATGCCCTAAACCCTGAAACACCAGCCCCAGAACGACCCCCTACACTGCCCGAACACCACTGCAATGCCCTAAACCCTGAAACACCACCCCCAGCACGACCCCCTAATCTGCCCGAACACCACTGCCCTGCCCTAAACCCTGAAGCAACACCCCCAGCACAAACCCCTACACTGGCCGACCACCACTGCACTGCCCTAAACCCTGAAACATCAGCCCCAGTACGACCCCCTACACTGCCCGAACACCACTGCTCTGCCCTAAACCCTGAAACACCACCCAGTACGTCCCCCTACACTGCCTGAACACCACTGCACTGACCAACACCCTGAAACACCACCCCCAGCACTACCCCCTAATCTGCCCGAACACCACTGCACTGCCCTAAACCCTGAAACAACACCCCCAGCACGACCCCCTACACTGCCCGAACACCACTGCAGTGCCCTAAACCCTGAAACACCAGCCCCCGCATAACCCCCTACACTACCCGAACACCACTGCACTTCCATAAACCCTGAAACACCAGCCCCTTCACGACCCCCTACACTGCCCGAACACCACTGCACTGCCCTAAACCCTGAAACACCAGCCCCAGCACGACCCCCTACACTGCCCGAACACCACTGCAATGCCCTAAACCCTGAAACACCAGCCCCAGCACGACCCACTGCACTGCCCAAACACCACTGCACTGCTCTAAACCCTGAAACACCAGCCCCCGCACGACCCCCTACACTGCCAGAACACTATTGCATTACCCACTACACTGCCCAAACACCACTGCACTGCCCTAAAGCCTGAAACACTAGCCCCGCACAACCCCCTACACTGCCTGAACAACACTGCACTGCCCTAAACCCTGAAACACCAGCCCCCACACGACCCCCTACAATGCCCGAACACCACTGCACTGCCCTAAAACCTGAAACACCAGCCCCCACACATCCCCCCACACTGCCCGAACACCACTGCCCTAAACCTTGAAACACCACCCCCTGCAAGACCCTCTACACTGCCCAAATACCACTGCCCTAAACCCTGAAACACCACCCCCTGCAAGACTGCCTACATTGCCTGAACACCACTGCACCACTGCGCTAATCCCTGAAATACCACCCACCGCAAGACGCCCTACACTGCCCAAACACCACTGCCCTAAACCCTGAAACACCAGCCCCCGCACAACCCCCTACACTGCCTGAACAACACTGCACTGCCCTAAACCCTGAAACACCAGCCCCCACACGACCCCCTACAATGCCCGAACACCACTGCACTGCCCTAAAACCTGAAACACCAGCCCCCACACATCCCCCCACACTGCCCGAACACCACTGCCCTAAACCTTGAAACACCACCCCCTGCAAGACCCTCTACACTGCCCAAATACCACTGCCCTAAACCCTGAAACACCACCCCCTGCAAGACTGCCTACATTGCCTGAACACCACTGCACCACTGCGCTAATCCCTGAAATACCACCCACCGCAAGACGCCCTACACTGCCCAAACACCACTGCCCTAAACCCTGAAACACCAGCCCCCGCATGACCCCCTACACTGCCCGAACACCACTGCACTGCCCTAAACCCTGAAACACCACCCCCAGCACGACCCCCTAATCTGCCCGAACACCACAGCACTGCCCTAAACCCTAAACACCACCCCCAGCATGACCCCCTAGACTGCCCGAACACCACTGCACTGCCCTAAACTCTGAAACTCCACCACCCAGTACGTCCCCCTACACTGCCTGAACACCACTGCACTGACCAACACCCTGAAACACCACCCCCAGCACTACCCCCTAATCTGCCCGAACACCACTGCACTGCCCAAACACCACTGCTCTGCGCTAAACCCTGAAACACCACTCCAGCACGACCCACTACTCTGCCCAAACACCACTGCTCTGCCCTAAACCCTGAAACACCACCCCAGTACGTTCCCCTACACTGCCTGAACACCACTGCACTGATCAAAACCCTGAAACACCACCCCCAGCACGACCCCCTAATCTGCCCGAACACCACTGCACTGCCCTAAACCCTGAAACAACACCCCAGCACGAACCCCTACACTGCCCGACCACCACTGCACTGCCCTATACCCTGAAACACCAGCCCCAGCATGACCCCCTACACTGCTAGAACACCACTGCACTGCCATAAACCCTGAAACACCAGCCCCCGCATGAACCCCTACTCTGCCCGAACACCACTGCACTGCCATAAACCCTGAAACACCAGCCCCTGCACGACCCCCTACACTGCCTGAACACCACTGCACTGCCCTAAACCCTGAAACACCTGCCCCAGCAAAACCCCCTACACTGCCCGAACACCACTGCACTGCCCTAAACCCTGAAACACCAGCCCCAGCATGACCCCCTGCACTGCCCGAACACCACTGCACTGCTCTAAACCCTGAAACACCAGCCCCCGCATGACCCCCTACAGTGCCCGAACACCACTGCACTGCCATAAACCCTGAAACACCAGCCCCTGCACGACCCCCTACACTGCCCGAACACCACTGCACTGCCCTAAACCCTGAAACACCAGCCCCAGCATGACCCCCTACACTGCCCGAACACCACTGCAATGCCCTAAACCCTGAAAAACTAGCCCCAGCACGACCCCCTACACTGCCCGAACACCACTGCAATGCCCTAAACCCTGAAACACCACCCCCAGCACGACCCCCTAATCTGCCCGAACACCACTGCACTGCCCTAAACCCTGAAGCAACACCCCCAGCACGAACCCCTACACTGGCCGACCACCACTGCACTGCCCTAAACCCTGAAACATCAGCCCCAGTACGACCCCCTACACTGCCCGAACACCACTGCTCTGCCCTAAACCCTGAAACACCACCCAGTACGTCCCCCTACACTGCCTGAACACCACTGCACTGACCAACACCCTGAAACACCACCCCAAGCACTACCCCCTAATCTGCCCGAACACCACTGCACTGCCCTAAACCCTGAAACAACACCCCCAGCACGACCCCCTACACTGCCCGAACACCACTGCAGTGCCCTAAACCCTGAAACACCAGCCCCCGCATGACCCCCTACACTACCCGAACACCACTACACTGCCATAAACCCTGAAACACCAGCCCCTTCACGACCCCCTACACTGCCCGAACACCACTGCACTGCCCTAAACCCTGAAACACCAGCCCCAGCACGACCCCCTACACTGCCCGAACACCACTGCAATGCCCTAAACCCTGAAACACCAGCCCCAGCACGACCCACTGCACTGCCCAAACACCACTGCACTGCTCTAAACCCTGAAACACCAGCCCCCGCACGACCCCCTACACTGCCAGAACACTATTGCATTACCCACTACACTGCCCAAACACCACTGCACTGCCCTAAAGCCTGAAACACTAGCCCCGCACAACCCCCTACACTGCCTGAACAACACTGCACTGCCCTAAACCCTGAAACACCAGCCCCCGCACGACCCCCTACAATGCCCGAACACCACTGCACTGCCCTAAAACCTGAAACACCAGCCCCCACACATCCCCCCACACTGCCCGAACACCACTGCACTGCCCTAAACCCTGAAACTCCACCCCTAGCATGAACCCCTACACTGCCCGAACACCACTGCACTGCCCTAAACCCTGAAACACCACCCCCAGCACGACCCCCTACACTGCCCGAACAACACTGCACTGAACCCTGAAACACCACACCCAGCAAGACCCCCTACACTGCCCGAATACCACTGCCCTAAACCCTGAAACACCACCCCCTGCAAGACCTACTACACTGCCCGAACACCACTGCACCACTGCCCTAAACCCTGAAAAACCACCCACAGCAAGACCCCCTGCACTGCCCGAACACCACTGCCCTAAACCCTGAAACACCACCTCCTGCAAGACCTCCTACACTGCCCGAACACCACTGCACTGCCCTAAACCCTGAAACACCACCACCTGCATGATCCCCTAAACTGTCCGAATACCACTGCACTGCCCTAAACCCTGAAACACCACCCCCTGCACGAACACCTACACTGTCCACACACCACTGCACTGCCCTAAACCCTAAAACACCACCCCCAGCACGACCCCCTACACTGCCCAAACACCACTGCACTGCCCTAAACCCTGAAACAACACCCCCAGCACGAACCCCTACACTGGCCGACCACCGCTGCACTGCCCTAAACCCTGAAACACCAGCGCCAGCACGACCCCCTACACTACCCGAACACCACTGCACTGCCATGAACCCTGAAACACCAGCCTCCGCACGACCCCCTACACTTCCCGAACACCACTGCAATGCCCTAAACCCTGAAACACCAGCCCCAGCACGACCCACTGCAGTGCCCAAACACCACTGCACTGCTCTAAACCCTGAAACACCAGCCCCCGCACGACCCCTTACACTGCCAGAACACTATTGCATTACCCACTACACTGCCCAAACACCACTGCACTGCCCTAAATCCTGAAACACTAGCCCCGCACAACCCCCTACACTGCCTGAACAACACTTCACTGCCCTAAACCCTGAAACACCAGCCCCCGCACGACCCCCTACAATGCCCGAACACCACTGCACTGCTCTAAAGCCTGAAACACCAGCCCCCACACAACCCCCCACACTGCCCGAACACCACTGCACTGCCCTAAACCCTGAAACTCCACCCCCAGCACAAACCCCTAATCTGCCCGAACTCCACTGCACTGAACTAATCGCTGAAACAACACCCCAAGCACGAACCCCTACACTGCCCGAACACCACAGCACTGCGCTAAACCCTGAAACACCACCCCCAGCATGACCCCCTACACTGCCCGAACACCACTGCACTGCCCTAAAGCCTGAAACACCAGACCCCGCATGACCCCCTACACTGCCCAAACACCACTGCACTGAACCCTGAAACACCACCCCCAGCATGACCCCCTACACTGCACTAACACCACTGCCCTAAACCTTGAAACACCACCCCCAGCAAGACCCTCTACACTGCCCGAATACCACTGCCCTAAACCCTGAAACACCAACCCCTGCAAGACTGCCTACATTGCCTGAACACCACTGCACCACTGCGCTAATCCCTGAAACACCACCCACCAAAAGACGCCCTACACTGCCCAAACACCACTGCCCTAAACCCTGAAACACCAGCCCCCGCATGACCCCCTACACTGCCCGAACACCACTGCACTGCCCTAAACCCTGAAACACCACCCCCAGCACAACCCCCTACACTGCCCGAACACCACTGCACTGCCCTAAACTCTGAAACTCCACCCCGCATGACCCCCTACACTGCCCGAACACCACAGCACTTCCCTAAACCCTGAAACACACCCCCTGAACAACCCCAACACTGCACGAACACCACTGCACTGCCCTAAACCCTGAAACACCACCCCCAGCACAACCCCCTACACTGCCCAAACACCACTGCCCTAAACCCTGAAACACCAGCCCCCGCATGACCCCCTACACTGCCCGAACACCACTGCACTGCCCTAAACCCTGAAACACCACCCCCAGCACAACCCCCTACACTGCCCGAACACCACTGCACTGCCCTAAACTCTGAAACTCCACCCCGCATGACCCCCTACACTGCCCGAACACCACAGCACTTCCCTAAACCCTGAAACACACCCCCTGCACAACCCCTACACTGCACGAACACCACTGCACTGCCCTAAACCCTGAAACACCACCCACAGCACGACCCCCTACACTGCCCGAACACCACTGCTCTGCCCTAAACCCTGAAACACCACTCCAACATGACCCACTACTCTTCCCAAACACCACTGCTCTGCCCTAAACCCTGAAACACCACCCCAGTACATCCCCCTACACTGCCTGAACACCACTGCACTGACCAAAACCCTGAAACACCACCCCCAGCACGACCCCCTAATCTGCCCGAACACCACTGCACTGCCCTAAACCCTGAAACACCAGTGCCAGCACGACCACTACACTGCCCGAACACCACTGCAGTGCCCTAAACCCTGAAACACCAGCCCCCGCATGACCCCCTACACTGCCCGAACACCACTGCCCTGCCCTAAACCCTGAACCACAACCCCAGTACGTCCCCCTACACTGCCCGAACACCACTGCAATGCCCTAAACCCTGAAACACCAGCCCCAGCACGACCCACTGCAGTGCCCAAACACCACTGCACTGCTCTAAACCCTGAAACACCAGCCCCCGCACGACCCCCTACACTGCCAGAACACTATTGCATTACCCACTACACTGCCCAAACACCACTGCACTGCCCTAAAGCCTGAAACACTAGCCCCGCACAACCCCCTACACTGCCTGAACAACACTGCACTGCCCTAAACCCTGAAACACCAGCCCCCGCATGACCCCCTACAATGCCCGAACACCACTGCACTGCCCTAAAGCCTGAAACACCAGCCCCCACACAACCCCCCACACTTCCCAAACACCACTGCACTGCCCTAAACCCTGAAACTCCACCCCCAGCACGAACCCCTAATCTGCCCGAACACCACTGCACTGACCAAAACCCTGAAACACCACACCCACCAGGACCCCCTAATCTGCCCGAACACCACTGCACTGACCAAAACCCTGAAACACCACACCCACCAGGACCCCCTAATCTGCCCGAACACCACTGCACTGCCATGAACCCTGAAACACCAGCCTCTGCACGACCCCCTACACTTCCCGAACACCACTGCACTGCCCTAAACCCTGAAACACCAGCCCCAGCACGACCCCCTACACTGCCCGAACACCACTGCAATGCCCTAAACCCTGAAACACCAGCCCCAGCACGACCCACTGCAGTGCCCAAACACCACTGCACTGCTCTAAACCCTGAAACACCAGCCCCCGCACGACCCCCTACACTGCCAGAACACTATTGCATTACCCACTACACTGCCCAAACACCACTGCACTGCCCTAAAGCCTGAAACACTAGCCCCGCACAACCCCCTACACTGCCTGAACAACACTGCACTGCCCTAAACCCTGAAACACCAGCCCCCGCATGACCCCCTACAATGCCCGAACACCACTGCACTGCCCTAAAGCCTGAAACACCAGCCCCCACACAACCCCCGACACTGCCCAAACACCACTGCACTGCCCTAAACCCTGAAACTCCACCCCCAGCACGAACCCCTAATCTGCCCGAACTCCACTGCACTGAACTAATCCCTGAAACAACACCCGGAGCACGAACCCCTACACTGCCCGAACACCACAGCACTGCGCTAAACCCTGAAACACCACCCCCAGCATGACCCCCTACACTGCCTGAACACCACTGCACTGCCCTAAAGCCTGAAACACCAGCCCCCGCATGACCCCCTACACTGCCAGAACACCAGTGCACTGCCCAAAACCCTGAAACTCCAGCCCCCGTATGACCCCCTTCACTGCCCTAACACCACTGCACTGCCCTAGAGTCTGAAACACCAGCCCCCGCACGACCCCCTACACTGCACTAACACTACAGCACTGCCCTAACCCCTGAAACACCAGACCCCGCATGACCCCCTACACTGCCCGAACACCACTGCACTGAACCCTGAAACACCACCCCCAGCATGACCCCCTACACTGCACGAACACCACTGCCCTAAACCTTGAAACACCACCCCCAGCAATACCCTCTACACTGCCCAAATACCACTGCCCTAAACCCTGAAACACAACCCCCTGCAAGACTGCCTACATTGCCTGAACACCACTGCACCACTGCGCTAATCCCTGAAACACCACCCACCGCAAGACGCCCTACACTGCCCAAACACCACTGCCCTAAACCCTGAAACACCAGCCCCCGCATGACCCCCTACACTGCCCGAACACCACTGCACTGCCCTAAACCCTGAAACACCACCCCCAGCACGACCCCCTACACTGCCCGAACACCACTGCACTGCCCTAAACTCTGAAACTCCACCCCGCATGACCCCCTACACTGCCCGAACACCACAGCACTTCCCTAAACCCTGAAACACACCCCCTGCACAACCCCAACACTGCACGAACGCCACTGCACTGCCCTAAACCCTGAAACACCACCCCCAGCACAACCCCCTACACTGCCCAAACACCACTGCCCTAAACCCTGAAACACCAGCCCCCGCATGACCCCCTACACTGCCCGAACACCACTGCACTGCCCTAAACCCTGAAACACCACCCCCAGCACGACCCCCTACACTGCCCGAACACCACTGCACTGCCCTAAACTCTGAAACTCCACCCCGCATGACCCCCTACACTGCCCGAACACCACAGCACTTCCCTAAACCCTGAAACACACCCCCTGCACAACCCCTACACTGCACGAACACCACTGCACTGCCCTAAACCCTGAAACACCACCCCCAGCACGACCCCCTACACTGCCCGAACACCACTGCTCTGCCCTAAACCCTGAAACACCACTCCAACATGACCCACTACTCTGCCCAAACACCACTGCTCTGCCCTAAACCCTGAAACACCACCCCAGTACGTCCCCTACACTGCCTGAACACCACTGCACTAACCAAAACCCTGAAACACGACCCCCAGCACGACCCCCTAATCTGCCCGAACACCACTGCACTGCCCTAAACCCTGAAACACCAGTGCCAGCATGACCCCTACACTGCCCGAACACCACTGCAGTGCCCTAAACCCTGAAACACCAGCCCCGCATGACCCCCTACAGTGCCCGAACACCACTGCACTGCCATAAACCCTGAAACACCAGCCCCTGCACGACCCCCTACACTGCCCGAACACCACTGCACTGCCCTAAACCCTGAAACACCAGCCCCAGCATGACCCCCTACACTGCCCGAACACCACTGCAATGCCCTAAACCCTGAAACACCAGCCCCAGCACATCCCCCTACACTGCCTGAACACCACTGCACTGACCAAAACCCTGAAACACCACCCCCAGCACGACCCCCTAATCTTCCCGAACACCACTGCACTGCCCTAAACCCTGAAAAAACACCCCCAGCACGAACCCCTACACTGGCCGACCACCACTGCACTGCCCTAAACCCTGAAACACCAGCCCCAGTACGACCCCCTACACTGCCCGAACACCACTGCTCTGCCCTAAACCCTGAAAAACCACCCCAGTACGTCCCCCTACACTGCCTGAACACCACTGCACTGACCAAAACCCTGAAACAATACACCCAGCATGACCCCCTAATCTGCCCGAACACTACTGCACTGCCCTAAACCTTGAAACAACACCCCCAGCACGAACCCCTACACTGGCCGACCACCACTGCACTGCCCTAAACCCTGAAACACCAGCGCCAGCACGACCCCCTACACTGCCCGAACACAAATGCAGTGCCCTAAACCCTGAAACATCAGCCCCCGCATGACCCCCTACACTACCCGAACACCACTGCACTGCCATAAACCCTGAAACACCAGCCCCTGCACGATCCCCTACACTTTCCGAACACCACTGCAATGCCCTAAACCCTGAAACACCAGCCCCAGCACGACCCACTGCAGTGCCCAAACACCACTGCACTGCTCTAAACCCTGAAACACCAGCCCCCGCAAGACCCCCTACACTGCCAGAACACTATTGCATTACCCACTACACTGCCCAAACACCACTGCACTGCCCTAAAGCCTGAAAAACTAGTCCCGCACAACCCCCTACACTGCATGAACAACACTGCACTGCCCTAAACCCTGAAACACCAGCCCCTGCACGACCCCCTACAATGCCCGAACCCCACTGCACTGCCCTAAAGCCTGAAACACCAGCCCCCACACAACCCCCCACACTTCCCAAAAACCACTGCACTGCCCTAAATCCTGAAACTCCACCCCCAGCACAAACCCCTACACTGCCCGAACACCACTGCACTGCCCTAAACCCTGAAACACCACCCCCAGCACGACCCCCTACACTGCCCGAACACCACTGCACTGAACCCTAAAACACCACCCCCAGCACAACCCCTTACTCTGCCCGAACACCACTGCCCTAAACCTTGAAACACCACACCCAGCAAGACCCCCTACACTGCCCGAATACCACTGCCCTAAACCCTGAAACCCCACCCCCTGCAAGACCTACTACACTGCCTGAACACCACTGCACCACTGCCCTAAACCCTGAAACACCACCCCCTGCAAGACCTCCTACACTGCCCGAACACCACTGCACTGCCCTAAACCCTGAAACACCACCACCTGCACGAACACCTACACTGTCCACACACCACTGCACTGCCCTAAACCCTAAAACACCACACCCAGCATGACCCCCTACACTGCCCGAACACCACTGCACTGCCCTAAACCCTGAAACACCAGCCCCCGCACGACCCCCTACACTGCCAGAACACCAGTACACTGCCCAAAACCCTGAAACTCCAGCCCCCGTATGACCCCTTCACTGCCCTAACACCACTGCACTGCCCTAGAGTCTGAAACACCAGCCCCCGCACGACCCCCTACACTGCCCGAACACTACAGCACTGCCCTAACCCCTGAAACACCAGCCCCCACATGACCCCCTACACTGCCTGAACACCACTGCACTGAACCCAGAAACACCACCCCCAGCATGACCCCCAACACTGCACAAACACCACTGCCCTAAACCTTGAAACACCACCCCCAGCAAGACCCTCTACACTGCCCAAATACCACTGCCCTAAACCCTGAAACACCACCCCCTGCAAGACTGCCTACATTGCCTGAACACCACTGCACCACTGCGCTAATCCCTGAAACACCACCCACCGCAAGACGCCCTACACTGCCCAAACACCACTGCCCTAAACCCTGAAACACCAGCCCCCGCATGACCCCCTACACTGCCCGAACACCACTGCAGTGCCCTAAACCCTGAAACACCACCCCCAGCACGACCCCCTAATCTGCCTGAACTCCACTGCACTGAACTAAACCCTGAAACAACACCCCAAGCACGAACCCCTACACTGCCCGAACACCACAGCACTGCCCTAAACCCTGAAACACCACCCCCAGCACGACCCCCTACACTGCCCGAACACCACTGCACTGCCCTAAACTCTGAAACTCCCCCCCGCACAACCCCCTACAGTACCCGAACACCACTGCTCTGCCCTAAACCCTGAAACACCACTCCAGCACGACCCACTACTCTGCCCAAACACCACTGCTCTGCCCTAAACCCTGAAACACCACCCCAGTACGTTCCCCTACACTGCCTGAACACCACTGCACTGACCAAAACTCTGAAACACCACCCCCAGCACGACCCCCTAATCTACCCGAACACCACTGCACTGCCCTAAACCCTGAAACAACACCCCAGCACGAACCCCTACACTGCCCGACCACCACTGCACTGCCCTAAACCCTGAAACACCAGCCCCAGCACGACCCCCTACACTGCTAGAACACCACTGCACTGCCATAAACCCTGAAACACCAGCCCCGGCATGACCCCCTACTCTGCCCATACACCACTGCACTGCCATAAACCCTGAAACACCAGCCCCTGCACGACCCCCTACACTGCCCAAACACCACTGCACTGCCCTAAACCCTGAAACACCAGCCCCAGCAAAACCCCCTACACTGCCCGAACACCACTGCACTGCCCTAATCCCTGAAACACCAGCCCCAGCACGACCCCCTGCACTGCCCGAACACCACTGCACTGCTCTAAACCCTGAAACACCAGCCCCCGCACGACCCCCTACACTGCCAGAACACTATTGCATTACCCACTGCACTGCCCAAACACCACTGCACTGCCCTAAAGCCTGAAACACTAGCCCCGCACAACCCGTACACTGCCTGAACACCACTGCACTGCCCTAAACTCTAAAACACCAGCCCCCGCACGACCCCCTACAATGCCCAAACACTACTGCACTGCCCTAAAGCCTGAAACACAAGCCCCCACACAACCCCCCACACTGCCCGAACACCACTGCACTGCCCTAAACCCTGAAACTCCACCCCCAGCACGAACCCCTACACTGCCCGAACACCACTGCACTGCACTAAACCCTGAAACACCACCCCAGCACGACCCCCTACACTGCCCGAACACCACTGCACTGAACCCTGAAACTCCACCCCCGCACAACCCCCTTCACTGCCCAAACACCACTGTTCTGCGCTAAACCCTGAAACACCACTCCAGCACGACCCACTACTCTGCCCAAACACCACTGCTCTGCCCTAAACCCTGAAACACCACCCCAGTACGTTCCCCTACACTGCCTGAACACCACTGCACTGATCAAAACCCTGAAACACCACCCCCAGCACGACCCCCTAATCTGCCCAAACACCACTGCACTGCCCTAAACCCTGAAACAACACCCCAGCACGAACCCCTACACTGCCCGACCACCACTGCACTGCCCTATACCCTGAAACACCAGCCCCCGCACGACCCCCTACACTGCCAGAACACCAGTACACTGCCCAAAACCCTGAAACTCCAGCCCCCGTATGACCCCTTCACTGCCCTAACACCACTGCACTGCCCTAGAGTCTGAAACACCAGCCCCCGCACGACCCCCTACACTGCCCGAACACTACAGCACTGCCCTAACCCCTGAAACACCAGCCCCCACATGACCCCCTACACTGCCTGAACACCACTGCACTGAACCCAGAAACACCACCCCCAGCATGACCCCCAACACTGCACAAACACCACTGCCCTAAACCTTGAAACACCACCCCCAGCAAGACCCTCTACACTGCCCAAATACCACTGCCCTAAACCCTGAAACACCACCCCCTGCAAGACTGCCTACATTGCCTGAACACCACTGCACCACTGCGCTAATCCCTGAAACACCACCCACCGCAAGACGCCCTACACTGCCCAAACACCACTGCCCTAAACCCTGAAACACCAGCCCCCGCATGACCCCCTACACTGCCCGAACACCACTGCAGTGCCCTAAACCCTGAAACACCACCCCCAGCACGACCCCCTAATCTGCCTGAACACCACAGCACTGCCCTAAACCCTGAAACACCACCCCCAGCACGACCCCCTACACTGCCCGAACACCACTGCACTGCCCTAAACTCTGAAACTCCCCCCCGCACAACCCCCTACAGTACCCGAACACCACTGCTCTGCCCTAAACCCTGAAACACCACTCCAGCACGACCCACTACTCTGCCCAAACACCACTGCTCTGCCCTAAACCCTGAAACACCACCCCAGTACGTTCCCCTACACTGCCTGAACACCACTGCACTGACCAAAACTCTGAAAAACCACCCCCAGCACGACCCCCTAATCTACCCGAACACCACTGCACTGCCCTAAACCCTGAAACAACACCCCAGCACGAACCCCTACACTGCCCGACCACCACTGCACTGCCCTAAACCCTGAAACACCAGCCCCAGCACGACCCCCTACACTGCTAGAACACCACTGCACTGCCATAAACCCTGAAACACCAGCCCCGGCATGACCCCCTACTCTGCCCATACACCACTGCACTGCCATAAACCCTGAAACACCAGCCCCTGCACGACCCCCTACACTGCCCGAACACCACTGCACTGCCCTAAACCCTGAAACACCAGCCCCAGCAAAACCCCCTACACTGCCCGAACACCACTGCACTGCCCTAATCCCTGAAACACCAGCCCCAGCACGACCCCCTGCACTGCCCGAACACCACTGCACTGCTCTAAACCCTGAAACACCAGCCCCCGCACGACCCCCTACACTGCCAGAACACTATTGCATTACCCACTGCACTGCCCAAACACCACTGCACTGCCCTAAAGCCTGAAACACTAGCCCCGCACAACCCGTACACTGCCTGAACACCACTGCACTGCCCTAAACTCTAAAACACCAGCCCCCGCACGACCCCCTACAATGCCCAAACACTACTGCACTGCCCTAAAGCCTGAAACACAAGCCCCCACACAACCCCCCACACTGCCCGAACACCACTGCACTGCCCTAAACCCTGAAACTCCACCCCCAGCACGAACCCCTACACTGCCCGAACACCACTGCACTGCACTAAACCCTGAAACACCACCCCCAGCACGACCCCCTACACTGCCCGAACACCACTGCACTGAACCCTGAAACACCACCCCCAGCACAACCCCTTACTCTGCCCGAACACCACTGGCCTAAGCCCTGAAACACCAGCCCCCGCACGACCCCCTACACTGCCAGAACACCAGTGCACTGCCCAAAACCCTGAAACTCCAGCCCCTGTATGACCCCCTTCCCTGCCCTAACACCACTGGACTGCCCTAGAGTCTGAAACACCACCCCCGCACGACCCCCTACACTGCCCGAACACTACAGCACTGCCCTAACCTCTGAAACACCAGCCCCCGCGTGACCCCCTACACTGCCCGAACACCACTGCACTGAACCCTGAAACACCACCCCCAGCATGACCCCCTACACTGCACAAACACCACTGCCCTAAACCTTGAAACACCACCCCCTGCAAGACCCTCTACACTGCTCAAATACCACTGCCCTAAACCCTGAAACACCACCCCCTGCAAGACTGCCTACATTGCCTGAACACCACTGCACCACTGCGCTAATCCCTGAAATACCACCCACCGCAAGACGCCCTACACTGCCCAAACACCACTACCCTAAACCCTGAAACACCAGCCCCCGCATGACCCCCTACACTGCCCGAACACCACTGCACTGCCCTAAACCCTGAAACACCACCCCCAGCACGACCCCCTAATCTGCCCGAACACCACAGCACTGCCCTAAACCCTAAACACCACCCCCACCATGACCCCCTAGACTGCCCGAACACCACTGCACTGCCCTAAACTCTGAAACTCCACCCCCGCACAACCCCCTTCACTGCCCAAACACCACTGCTCTGCGCTAAACCCTGAAACACCACTCCAGCACGACCCACTACTCTGCCCAAACACCACTGCTCTGCCCTAAACCCTGAAACACCACCCCAGTACGTTCCCCTACACTGCCTGAACACCACTGCACTGACCAAAACTCTGAAACACCACCCCCAGCACGACCCCCTAATCTACCTGAACACCACTGCACTGCCCTAAACCCTGAAACAACACCCCAGCACGAACCCCTACACTGCCCGACCACCACTGCACTGCCCTAAACCTTGAAACACCAGCCCCAGCACGACCCCCTACACTGCTAGAACACCACTGCACTGCCATAAACCCTGAAACACCAGCCCCGGCATGACCCCCTACTCTGCCCATACACCACTGCACTGCCATAAACCCTGAAACACCAGCCCCTGCACGACCCCCTACACTGCCCGAACACCACTGCACTGCCCTAAACCCTGAAACACCAGCCCCAGCAAAACCCCCTACACTGCCCGAACACCACTGCACTGCCCTAATCCCTGAAACACCAGCCCCAGCACGACCCCCTGCACTGCCCGAACACCACTGCACTGCTCTAAACCCTGAAACACCAGCCCCCGCACGACCCCCTACACTGCCAGAACACTATTGCATTACCCACTGCACTGCCCAAACACCACTGCACTGCCCCAAAGCCTGAAACACTAGCCCCGCACAACCCGTACACTGCCTGAACACCACTGCACTGCCCTAAACTCTAAAACACCAGCCCCCGCACGACCCCCTACAATGCCCAAACACTACTGCACTGCCCTAAAGCCTGAAACACAAGCCCCCACACAACCCCCCACACTGCCCGAACACCACTGCACTGCCCTAAACCCTGAAACTCCACCCCCAGCACGAACCCCTACACTGCCAGAACACCACTGCTCTGCCCAAAACCCTGAAACACCAGCCCCAGCAAGACCCCCTACACTGCCTGAACACCACTGCATTGCCCTAAACTCTGAAACGCCAGCCAGCACGACCCCCTACACTGCCCGAACACCACTGCACTGCCCTAAACCATGAAACACCAGCCCCAGCACGACCCCCTACAATGCACGAACACCACTGCACTGTCCCAATCCCTGAAACACCAGCCCCTGCACGACCCCCTACACAATCCGAATACCACTGCACTGCCCTAAACCCTGAAACACCACCCCCAGCACGACCCCCTACACTGCCCGAACACCACAGCAATGCCCTAATACCTGAAACACTACCCCCAGGACGACCCCCTACACTGTCCGACGACCACTGCACTGCCCTAAACCCTGAAACACCACCCCCAGCACAACCCCTACACTGCCCAAACACCACTGCACTGCCCTAAACCCTGAAACACCACCCTCAGCACGATCCCCTACACTGCCCGAACACCAATGCACTGCCCTAAACCCTGAAACACTACCCCCAGCAAGACCCCCTACACTGCTCAAACACTACTGCACTGCCCTAAACCCTGAAACACGACCCCGAGCACGTCACCCTACACTGCCCAAACACCACTGCTCTGCCCAAAACCCTGAATCACCAGCCCCAGCATGACCCCCTACACTGCCCGAACACCACTGCATTGCCCTAAACCCTGAAACACCACCCGAGCACGACCCCCTACACTGCCCGAACACCACTGCTCTGCCCAACACCCTGAATCACCAGCCTCAGCACGTCCCCCTACACTGCCCAAACACCACTGCACTGCCAAAAACCCTGACACACTAACCCCCGCACGACCCCCTATACTGTCCAAACACCACTGCACTGCCCTAAACCCTGAAACACCAACCCCAGAATGACCCCCTACACTGCCTGAACACCACTGCACTGCCCTAAACCCAGAAACACCAGCCCCCTCACGACCCCCTACACTGCCCAAACACCACCGCACTGCCCTAAAACCTGAATCACCACCCCAGCACGATCCCCTACACTATCCGAACACCACTGCACTGCCCTAAACCCTGAAACACTACCCCCAGCAAGACCCCCTACACTGCTCGAACACTACTGCACTGCCCTAAGCCCTGAAACATCACCTGCAGAAAGATCCTCTACACTGCCCGAACACCACTGCCCTAAACCCTGAAACACTACCCCCAGAAAGACCCCCTACACTGCCCGAACACCACAGCACTGCCCTAAACCCTGAAACACTACCCCCAGCAAGACCCCCTACACTGCTCGAACACTACTGCACTGCCCTAAGCCCTGAAACATCACCTCCAGAAAGATCCTCTACACTGCCCGAACACCGCTGCCCTAAACCCTGAAACACTACCCCCAGAAAGACCCCCTACACTGCCCGAACACCACTGCACTGCCCTAAACCCTGAAACACTGCCCCCAGCATGACCCCTACACTGCCCGAACTCCACTGCATTGCCCTAAACCCTGAAACACCAGCCAGCACGACCCCCTACACTGCCCGAACACCACTGCACTGCCCTAAACCCTGAAACACCAGCCCCAGCATGACCCCCTACACTGCACGAAAACCACTGCACTGTCCCAAACCCTGAAACAACAGCCCCACATGACCCCCTACACTGCCCGAACAGCCCAGCACTAACCTAAACCCTAAAACACCTCCCCCTGCACAACCCCCTACACTATCCGAACACCACTGCACTGCCCTAAACCCTGAAACACCACCCCAGCACGACCCCCTACACTGCCTGACCACCACTGCACTGCCCTAAACCTGAAACACCACCCCCAGCACAACCCCCTACACTGCCTAAACACCACTGCACTGCACTAAACCCTGAAACACCACCCCCAGTAAGATCCCCTACACTGCCTGAACACCACTGCACTGTGCTAAACCCTGAAAAACTACCCCCAGCAAGACTCCCTACACTGCTCGAACACTACTGCACTGCCCTAAGCCCTGAAACATCACCTCCAGCAAGATCCCCTACACTACACGAACACCACTGTCCTAAACCCTGAAACACCACCCACAGAAAGACCCCCTACACTGCCCGAACTCCACTGCACTGCCCTAAACCCTGAAACACGACCCCGAGCACGTCATCCTACACTGCCCGAACACCACTGCTCTGCCCAAAACCCTGAATCACCAGCCCCAGCATGACCCCCTACACTGCCCGAACACCACTGCACTGCTATAAACCCTGCAACACCAGCCCCAGCACGACCCCCTACACTGCCCGAACTCCACTGCACTGCCCTAAACCCTGAAACACCACCCCGAGCACGTCCCCCTACACTGCCCAAACACCACTGCTCTGCCCAACACCCTGAATCACCAGCCTCAGCACGTCCCCCTACACTACCCAAACACCACTGCACTGCCGAAAACCCTGACACACTAACCCCCACACGACCCCCTATACTGTCCAAACACCACTGCACTGCCCTAAACCCTGAAACACCAACCCCAGAATGACCCCCTACACTGCCTGAACACCACTGCACTGCCCTAAACCCAGAAACACCAGCCCCAGAATGACCCCCTACACTGCCCGTACACCACTGCACTGCCCTAAACCTTGAAACACCAGCCCCAGTGCGACCCCCTACACTGCCTGTACACCACTGCACTGCCCTAAACCCTAAAACACCAGCCCCAGCACGACCCCCTACACTGCTCGAACACCACTGCACTGCCCTAAATCCTGAAACACCATCCCCAGCACGACCTCCTACACTGCCCTAACACCACTGCCCTAAACCCTGAAACACCACCCCCAGCAAGACCCCCTACACTGCCCAAACACCACTGCCCTAAACCCTGAAACACCACCCCCAGCACGACCCCCTACTCTGCCCGAACACCACTGCACTGCCCTAAACCCTGAAACTCCACCCCTGCATGACCCCCTACACTGCCCGAACACCACTGCACTTCCCTAAACCCTGAAACACACCCCCTGCACGACCCCTACACTGCCCAAACACCACTGCACTGCCCTAAACCCTGAAACACCACCCCCAGCACGACCCCCTACACTGCCTGAACACCACTGCTCTGCCCTAAACCCTGAAACACCACCGCCAGCACGACCCACTACTCTGCCCAAACAACACTGCTCTGCCCTAAACCCTGAAACACCACCCCCAGCATCCCCCCCTACACTGCCCGAACACCACTGCACTGCCCTAAACCCTGAAACACTACCCCCTGCACAACCCCCTACACTGCCCAAACACCACTGGATTGCCCTAAACCCTTAAACACCAGCCACCGCATGACCCCCTACACTGCCCGGATACCACTGCAATGCTATAAACCCTGAAACACCAGCCCCCGCACGACCCCCTACACTGCCAGAACTCTACTGCATGACCAACTACACTGCCTAAACACCACTGCACTGCCCTAAAGCCTGAAACACTAGCCCCGCATGACCCCCTACACTGTCCAAACACCACAGCACTGCCCTAAACCCTGAAACACCAGCCTCCGCACGACACCCTACACTGCCCGAACACCACTGCACTGCCCTAAACCCTGAAACTCCACCCACAGCACGACTCCCTACATTGCCTGAACACCACTACACTGCCCTAAACCCTGAAATACCACCCCCAGCAGAAACCCCTACACTGCCCAAACACCACTGCACTGCCCTAACCCCTGAAACACCACCCCAGCACGACCCCTACACTGCCCGAACACCACTGCACTGAACCCTGAAACACCACCCCCAGCAGGACCCCTTACTCTACCCGAACACCACTGCCCTAAACCTTGAAACACCACCCCCAAGCAAGACCCCCTACACTGTCCGAATACCACTGTACTGCCCTAAACCCTGAAACACCCCCACCTGCATGACCCCCTGCACTGTCCGAACACCACTGCTCTGCCCTAAACCCTGAAACACCACGCACAGCAAGACCCCCTACAATGCCTGAACACCACTGCCCTAAACACTGAAACACCACCCCCTGCAAGACCACCTACACTGCCCGAACACCACTGTACTGCCCTAAACCCTGAAACACCCCCACCTGCACGACCCCCTACACTGTCCGAACACCACTGCTCTGCCCTAAACCCTGAAACACAACCCCCAGCACGACCCCCTACACTGCCCGAACACCATTGCACTACCCTAAAACCTGAAACACTACCCCCAGGATGACCCCCTACACTGCCCAAACACCACTGCACTGCCCTAAATGCTGAAACACCACCCCCAGTACGATCCCCTACACTGCCCGAACACCACTGCACTGCCCTAAACCCTGAAACACTACCCCCAGCAAGACCCCCTACACCGCTCGAACACCACTGCACTGCCCTAAACCCTGAAACACCACCCCCAGCACAACCCCCTACACTGCCCAAACACCACTGCACTGCCCTAAACCATGAAACACCACCCCCAGCATGATCCCCTACACTGCCCAAACACCACTGCCCTAAACCCTGAAACACTACCCCCAGCAACACCCCCTACACTGCTCAAACACTACTGCACTGCCCTAAGCCCTGAAACATCACCTCCAGCAAGACCCCCTACACTGCCCGAACACCACTGTACTGCCCTAAACCCTGAAACACCCCCACCTGCACGACCCCCTACACTGTCCGAACACCACTGCTCTGCCCTAAATCCTAAAACACCACCCCCAGCACGACCCCCTACACTGCCCAAACACCACTGCACTACCATAAAACCTGAAACACTACCCCCAGGATGACCCCCTATACTGCCCAAACACCACTGCACTGCCCTAAACCCTGAAACACCACCCCCAGCACAACCCCCTACACTGCCCAAACACCACTGCACTGCCCTAAACCCTGAAACACCTCCCCCAGTACGATCCCCTACCCTGCCCGAACACCACTGCACTGCCCTAAACCCTAAAACACTACCCCCAGCAAGACCCCCTACACCGCTCGAACACCACTGCACTGCCCTAAACCCTGAAACACCACCCCCAGCACAGCCCCCTACACTGCCCAAACACCACTGCACTGCCCTAAACCCTGAAACACCACCCCCAGCACGATCCCCTACACTGCCCAAACACCACTGCCCTAAACCCTGAAACACTACCCCCAGCAACACCCCCTACACTGCTCAAACACTACTGCACTGCCGTAAGCCCTGAAACATCACCTCCAGCAAGATCCTCTACACTGCCCGAACACCACTTCCCTAAACCCTGAAACACCACCCCCAGAAAGATCCCCTACACTGCCGGAACACCACTGCACTGACCTAAACCCTGAAACACCACCCCCAGCATGACCCCTACACTGCCCGAACACAACTGCTCTGTCCAAAACCCTGAAACACCAGCCCCAGCATGACCCCCTAAATTTCCCAAACACCACTGCACTTTCCTAAACCCTGAAACACCAGCCCCAGCACTAACCCTACACTGCACGAACACCACTGCACTGTCCCAAACCCTGAAACACAACCCCTCGCTCGACCCCCTACACTATCCGAACACCACTGCACTGCCATAAACCCTGAAACACCACCCCCAGCACGACCCCCTAAACTTCCCATAACACCACTGCACTGCCCTAAAACCTGAAACACTACCCCCAGGACGACCCCCTACACTGCCCGACGACCACTGCACTGCCCTAAACCCTGAAACACCACCCCCAGCACAACCCCTACACTTCCCAAACACCACTGCACTGCCCTAAACCCTGAAAAACCACCCTCAGCACGATCCCCTAAACTGCCCGAACACCACTGCACTGCCCTAAACCCTGAAACACTACCCCCAGCAAGACCCCCTACACTGCTCGAACACTACTGCACTGCCCTAAGCCCTGAAACATCACCTCCAGCAAGATCCCCTCCACTGCCCGAACACCACTGCCCTAAACTCTGAAACACCAACCCCAGAAAGACCCCCTACACTGTCCGAACTCCAATGCACTGCCCTAAACCCTGAAACACCACCCCCAGCATGACCCCCTACACTGCCCGAACACCACTGCTCTGCCCAAAACCCTGAATCACCAGCCCCAGCATGACCCCCTACACTGCCCGAACACCACTGCATTGCCCTAAACCCTGAAACACCATCCAGCACAACCCCCTACATTGCCCACACAGCAATGCATTGCCCTAAACGCTGAAACACCAGTCCCAGCACGACCCCCTACACTGCCCGAACACCACTGCACTGCCCTAAACCCTGAAACACTGGACCCAGCACGACCCCCTAATCTGCCCTAAAATCCACTGCACTGTGCTAAACCCTGAAACACAACCCCCAGCACGACCCCCTACACTGCTCGAACACTACTGCACTGCCCTAAGCCCTGAAACATCACCTCCAGCAAGATCCCCTACACTACACGGACACCACTGTCCTAAACCCTGAAACACCACCCCCAGAAAGACCCCCTACACTGCCCGAACTCCACTGCACTGCCCTAAACCCTGAAACACGACCCCGAGCACGTCATCCTACACTGCCCGAACACCACTGCTCTGCCCAAAACCCTGAATCACCAGCCCCAGCATGACCCCCTACACTGCCCGAACACCACTGCACTGCTATAAACCCTGCAACACCAGCCCCAGCACGACCCCCTACACTGCCCGAACTCCACTGCACTTCCCTAAACCCTGAAACACCACCCCGAGCACGTCCCCCTACACTGCCCAAACACCACTGCTCTGCCCAACACCCTGAATCACCAGCCTCAGCACGTCCCCCTACACTGCCCAAACACCACTGCACTGCCGAAAACCCTGACACACTAACCCCCGCACGACCCCCTATACTGTCCAAACACCACTGCACTGCCCTAAACCCTGAAACACCAACCCCAGAATGACCCCCTACACTGCCTGAACACCACTGCACTGCCCTAAACCCAGAAACACCAGCCCCAGAATGACCCCCTACACTGCCCGTACACCACTGCACTGCCCTAAACCTTGAAACACCAGCCCCAGTGCGACCCCCTACACTGCCTGTATACCACTGCACTGCCCTAAACCCTAAAACACCAGCCCCAGCACGACCCCCTACACTGCCCGAACACCACTGCACTGCCCTAAATCCTGAAACACCATCCCCAGCATGACCTCCTACACTGCCCTAACACCACTGCCCTAAACCCTGAAACACCACCCCCAGCAAGACCCCCTACACTGCCCAAACACCACTGCCCTAAACCCTGAAACACCACCCCCAGCACGACCCCCTACTCTGCCCGAACACCACTGCACTGCCCTAAACCCTGAAACTCCACCCCTGCACGACCCCCTACACTGCCCGAACACCACTGCACTTCCCTAAACCCTGAAACACACCCCCTGCACGACCCCTACACTGCCCAAACACCACTGCACTGCCCTAAACCCTGAAACACCACCCCCAGCACGACCCCCTACACTGCCCGAACACCACTGCTCTGCCCTAAACCCTGAAACACCACCGCCAGCACGACCCACTACTCTGCCCAAACAACACTGCTCTGCCCTAAACCCTGAAACACCACCCCCAGCATCCCCCCCTACACTGCCCGAACACCACTGCACTGCCCTAAACCCTGAAACACTACCCCCTGCACGACCCCCTACACTGCCCAAACACCACTGGATTGCCCTAAACCCTTAAACACCAGCCACCGCATGACCCCCTACACTGCCCGGATACCACTGCACTGCTATAAACCCTGAAACACCAGCCCCCGCACGACCCCCTACACTGCCAGAACTCTACTGCATGACCAACTACACTGCCCAAACACCACTGCACTGCCCTAAAGCCTGAAACACTAGCCCCGCATGACCCCCTACACTGTCCAAACACAACAGCACTGCCCTAAACCCTGAAACACCAGCCCCCGCACGACACCCTACACTGCCCGAACACCACTGCACTGCCCTAAACCCTGAAACTCCACCCACAGCACGACTCCCTACATTGCCTGAACACCACTACACTGCCCTAAACCCTGAAATACCACCCCCAGCAGAAACCCCTACACTGCCCAAACACCACTGCACTGCCCTAATCCCTGAAACACCACCCCAGCACAACCCCTACACTGCCCGAACACCACTGCACTGAACCCTGAAACACCACTCCCAGCAGGACCCCTTACTCTACCCGAACACCACTGCCCTAAACCTTGAAACACCACCCCCAAGCAAGACCCCCTACACTGTCCGAATACCACTGTACTGCCCTAAACCCTGAAACACCCCCACCTGCATGACCCCCTGCACTGTCCGAACACCACTGCTCTGCCCTAAACCCTGAAACACCACGCACAGCAAGACCCCCTACAATGCCTGAACACCACTGCCCTAAACCCTGAAACACCACCCCCTGCAAGACCACCTACACTGCCCGAACACCACTGTACTGCCCTAAACCCTGAAACACCCCCACCTGCACGACCCACTACACTGTCCGAACACCACTGCTCTGCCCTAAACCCTGAAACACAACCCCCAGCACGACCCCCTACACTGCCCGAACACCATTGCACTACCCTAAAACCTGAAACACTACCCCCAGGATGACCCCCTACACTGCCCAAACACCACTGCACTGCCCTAAATGCTGAAACACCACCCCCAGTACGATCCCCTACACTGCCCGAACACCACTGCACTGCCCTAAACCCTGAAACACTACCCCCAGCAAGACCCCCTACACCGCTCGAACACCACTGCACTGCCCTAAACCCTGAAACACCACCCCCAGCACAACCCCCTACACTGCCCAAACACCACTGCACTGCCCTAAACCATGAAACACCACCCCCAGCATGATCCCCTACACTGCCCAAACACCACAGCCCTAAACCCTGAAACACTACCCCCAGCAACACCCCCTACACTGCTCAAACACTACTGCACTGCCCTAAGCCCTGAAACATCACCTCCAGCAAGACCCCCTACACTGCCCGAACACCACTGTACTGCCCTAAACCCTGAAACACCCCCACCTGCACGACCCCCTACACTGTCCGAACACCACTGCACTGCCCTAAACCCTGAAACACCACCCCCAGCACAACCCCCTACACTGCCCAAACACCACTGCACTGCCCTAAACCATGAAACACCACCCCCAGCATGATCCCCTACACTGCCCAAACACCACAGCCCTAAACCCTGAAACACTACCCCCAGCAACACCCCCTACACTGCTCAAACACTACTGCACTGCCCTAAGCCCTGAAACATCACCTCCAGCAAGACCCCCTACACTGCCCGAACACCACTGTACTGCCCTAAACCCTGAAACACCCCCATCTGCACGACCCCCTACACTGTCCGAACACCACTGCTCTGCCCTAAACTCTGAAACACCACCCCCAGCACAACCCCCTACACTGCCCAAACACCACTGCACTGCCCTAAACCCTGAAACACCACCCCCAGCACGATCCCCTACACTGCCCAAACACCACTGCCCTAAACCCTGAAACACTACCCCCAGCAACACCCCCTACACTGCTCAAACACTACTGCACTGCCCTAAGCCCTGAAACATCACCTCCAGCAAGATCCTCTACACTGCCCGAACACCACTTCCCTAAACCCTGAAACACCACCCCCAGAAAGATCCCCTACACTGCCGGAACACCACTGCACTGACCTAAACCCTGAAACACCACCCCCAGCGTGACCCCTACACTGCCCGAACACAACTGCTCTGTCCAAAACCCTGAAACACCAGCCCCAGCATGACCCCCTAAATTGCCCGAACACCACTGCACTTTCCTAAACCCTGAAACACCAGCCCCAGCACTAACCCTACACTGCACGAACACCACTGCACTGTCCCAAACCCTGAAACACAACCCCCCGCTCGACCCCCTACACTATCCGAACACCACTGCACTGCCCTAAACCCTGAAACACCACCCCAGCACGACCCCCTAAACTTCCCATAACACCACTGCACTGCCCTAAAACCTGAAACACTACCCCCAGGACGACCCCCTACACTGCCCGACGACCACTGCACTGCCCTAAACCCTGAAACACCACCCCCAGCACAACCCCTACACTGCCCAAACACCACTGCACTGCCCTAAACCCTGAAAAACCACCCTCAGCACGATCCCCTAAACTGCCCGAACACCACTGCACTGCCCTAAACCCTGAAACACTACCCCCAGCAAGACCCCCTACACTGCTCGAACACTACTGCACTGCCCTAAGCCCTGAAACATGACCTCCAGCAGGATCCCCTACACTGCCTGAACACCACTGCCCTAAATTATATAACACCAACCCCAGAAAGACCCCCTACACTGTCCAAACTCCAATGCACTGCCCTAAACCCTGAAACACCACCCCCAGCATGACCCCCTACACTGCCCGAACACCACTGCTCTGCCCAAAACCCTGAATCACCAGCCCCAGCATGACCCCCTACACTGCCCGAACACCACTGCATTGCCCTAAACCCTGAAACACCATCCAGCACAACCCCCTACACTGCCCAAACACCAATGCATTGCCCTAAACCCTGAAACACCAGTCCCAGCACGACCCCCTACACTGCCCGAACACCACTGCACTGCCCTAAACCCTGAAACACTGGACCCAGCACAACCCCCTAAACTGCCCTAAAATCACTGCCCTAAACCCTGAAACACCACCCCGAGCAAGACCCCTACACTGCCCGAACACCACTGCCCTAAACCCTGATTTACCACCCCCAGAAAGACCCCCTTCACTGCCCGAACTCCACTGCACTGCCCTAAACCCTAAAACACCACCCCCAGCATGACCCCCTACACTGCCCGAATACCACTGCACTACACTAAACCCTGAATCTCCACCCCCTGCATGACCCCCTACACTGCCCGAACACCACTGCACTTCCCTATACCCTGAAACACACCCCCTGCATGACCCCCTACACTGCCCGAACACCACTGCACTGCCCTAAACCCTGAAACACCACCCCCAGCACATCCCCCTACACTGCCCGAACACCACTGCACTGCCCAAAACCCTGAAACACTAACCCCCTCACGACCCCCTATACTGCCTGAACACAACTGCACTGCCCTAAACCCTGAAACACTAGCCCCAGCATGACCCCATACACTGCCCGAACACCACTGCACTGCTCTAAACCCTGAAACACTAGGACCAGCTCGACCCCCTACACTGCCCGAACACCACTGCACTGCCCTAAACCCTGAAACACGAGCCCCCACACGACCCCCTACACTGCCCGAACACCACTGCACTGCCCTAAACCCTGAAACACCAGCCCCTGCATGACCCCCTACACTGCCCGAACACTACTGCACTGCCCTAAACACTTAAACACCAGCCCCCGCACGACCCCCTACACTGCCTGAACACCACTGCTTTGCCCTAAACCCTTAAACACCAGCCCCGCACAACCCCCTATACTATCCGAACACCACTGCACTGCCCTAACCATGACACACCACTCCCAGCATGACCCCTACACTGCCCGAAAACCACTGCAATGCCCTAAAACATGAAACACTACCCCCAGGACGACCCCCTACACTGCCCAACGACCACTGCACTGTCCTAAACCCTGAAACACAACCCCTGCACAACCCCCTAAACTGCCCAAACACCACTGCACTTCCCTAAACCCTGAAACACTACCCCCAGCAAGACCCCCTACATTGCTCGAACACTACTGCACTGCCCTAAGCCCTGAAACATCCCATCCAGCAAAATCCCCTACACTGCCCGAACACCACTGCACTGCCTTAAACCCTGAAACACCACCCCAGCATGACCCCATACACTGCCCGAACACCACTGCTTTGCCAAAAACCCTGAATCACCAGCCCCAGCATGACCACCTACACTGCCCAAACACCACTGCATTGCCCTAAACGCTGAAACACCAGCCAGCACAACACAATACACTGCCCGAACACCACTGCACTGTCCCAAACCCTGAAACACCAGCCACTGCACGACCCCCTACACTATCCGAACACCACTGCACTGCCCTAAACCCTGAAACACCACCCCAGCACGACCCCCTACACTGCCCGAACACCACTGCACTGCCCTAAAACCTGAAACACTACCCACAGGATGACCCCCTACACTGCTCGAACACTACTGCACTGCCCTAAGCCCTGAAACATCACCTCCAGCAAGATTCCCTACACAGCCCGAAGACCACTGCCCTAAACCCTGAAACACCACCCCCAGAAAGACCCCTACACTGCCCGAACACCACTGCACTGCCCTAAACCCTGAAACACCCCCCCGAGGACGTCCCCCTACACTGCCTGAACACCACTGTTCTGCCCAAAACCCTGAATCAACAGCCCCAGCATGACCCCATACACTGCGCGAACACCACTGCATTGCCCTAAACCCTGAAACACCAGCCAGCACGACCCCCTACACTGCCTGAACACCACTGCACAGCCCTAAACCCAGAAACACCAGCCCAAGAATGACCCCCTACACTGCCCGTACACCACTGCACTGCCCTAAACCCTGAAACACCAGCCCCAGCACGACCCCCTACACTGCCTGTACACCACTGCACTGCCCTAAACCCTGAAACACCAGCCCCAGCACGACCCCCTTCACTGCCCTAAACCCTGAAACACCACCCCCAGCAAGACCCCCTACAATGCCCAAACACCACTGCCCTAAACCCTGAAACACCACCCCCAGCACGACCCCATACTCTGCCCGAACACCACTGCACTGCCCTAAACCCTAAAACTCCACCCCCTGCACGACCCCCTACACTGCCCGAACACCACGGTACTTCCCTAAACCCTGAAACACAACCCCTGCACGACCCCCTACACTGCCCAAACACCACTGCACTGCCGTAAACCCTGAAAAACCACCCCCAGCACGACCCCCTATACTGCCCGAACACCACTGCTCTGCCCTAAACCCTGAAACACCACACCCAGCATGACACACTACTCTGCCCAAACACCACTGCTCTGCCCTAAACCCTGAAACACCACCCCCAGCACGTCCCCCTACACTGCCCAAACACCACTGTACTGCCCAAAACCCTGAAACACTAACCCCCGCATGACCCCCTATACTGCCCAAACACCACTGCACTGCCCTAAACCCTGAAACACTAGCCACAGCACGACCCCCTACACTGCCCGAACACCACTGCACTGCCCTAAACCCTGAAACACTAGGACCAGCACAAGCCCCTACACTGCCCGAACACCACTGCACTGCCCTAAACCCTGAAAAACCAGCCCCCGCATGACCCCCTACACTGCCGAAACACCACTCCACTACCCTAAACCCTTAAACACCAGTCACCGCACGAACCCCTACACTGCCCGAGCACCACTGCACTGCTCTAAACCCTGAAACACCAGCCCCCGCACGACCCCCTACACTGCCAGAACACTACTGAACGACCAACTACACTGCCCAAACACCACTGCACTGCCCTAAAGCCTGAAACACTAGCCCCCGCACGACCCCCTACACTGTCCGAAGACCACGGCACTGCCCTAAACCCTGAAACACCAGCCCCGCACGACACCCTACACTGCCCGAACACCACTGCACTGCCATAAACCCTGAAACTCCTCCCACAGCATGACCCCCTACACTGCCCGAACACCACTACACTGCCCTAAACCCTGAAATAACACCCCCAGCACGAACCCCTACACTGCCCGAACACCACTGCACTGCCCTAAACCCTGAAACACCACCCCCAGCACGACCCCCTACACTGCCCGAACACCACTACACTGAACCCTGAAACACCACCGCCAGCGTGACCCCTTACTCTACCCAAACACCACTGCACTAAACCTTGAAACACCACCCCCAGCAAGACCCCCTACACTGCCCGAATACCACTGCCTTAACCCTGAAACACCACCCTCTGCAAGACCCCCTACACTGCCCGAACACCGCTGCACCACCGCCCTAAACCCTGAAACACCACGCACAGCAAGACCCCCTACACTGCCTGAACACCACTGCCCTAAACCCTGAAACACCACCCCCTGCAAGACCCCCTACACTGCCCAAACACCACTGCACTGCTCTAAACCCTGAAACACTACCCCCAGGATGACCCCCTACACTGCCCGAACACCACTGCACTGCCCTAAACCCTGAAACACCACCCCCAGCACAACCCCCTGCACTGCCCGAACACTACTGCACTGCCCTAAGCCCTGAAACATCACCTCCAGCAAGATCCCCTACACTGCCCGAACACCACTGCTCTGTACTAACCCCTGAAACTCCACCCTCAGCACTGCCCGAACACCACTGCCCTAAACCCTGAAACACCCCCCCAGAAAGACCCCCTACACTGCCCGAACACCAATGCTCTGGCCAAAACCCTGAAACACCAGCCCCAGCAAGTCCCCCTACACTGCCTGAACACCACTGCATTGCCCTAAACTCTGAAACGCCAGCCAGCACGACCCCCTACACTGCCCGAACACCACTGCACTGCCCTAAACCGTGAAACACCAGCCCCAGCACGACCCCCTACAATGCACGAACACCACTGCACTGTCCCAATCCCTGAAACCCCAGCCCCTGCACGACCCCCTCCACAATCCGAATACCACTGCACTGCCCTAAACCCTGAAACACCACCCCCAGCACGACCCCCTACACTGCCCGAACACCACAGCAATGCCCTAATACCTGAAACACTACCCCCAGGACGACCCCCCACACTGTCCGATGACCACTGCACTGCCCTAAACCCTGAAACACCACCCCCAGCACAACCCCTACACTGCCCAAACACCACTGCACTGCCCTAAACCCTGAAACACCACCCTCAGCACGATCCCCTACACTGCCCGAACACCAATGCACTGCCCTAAACCCTGAAACACTACTCCCAGCAAGACCCCCTACACTGCTCGAACACTACTGCACTGCCCTAAGCCCTGAAACATCACCTCCAGCAAGATCCCCTACACTGCCCGAACACCATTGCCCTAAACTCTGAAACACCACCCCCAGAAAGACCCCCTACACAGTGCTAAATTTGTAAAATATTAAGTGCAGGTGCTCAATTTTATTTAGGAGACCACACCCACATCCTCTACTGGCTCCGCCCACTTCCTCTACTGGCTCTACCCACTTCCTGTACTGGCTTCTCCAACAGCCACAACTAGCACTGCTGAAAGACCGATTTAATACCCAATCGGAATTTCAGCAAGCGACTGACTACAAGAAGAAAGATCTTTCCTCCCAACTGTCACTCACATCGCCTGATGGAGAGCTATCCAAGAAACCTGTGCAGTGATTAGTGTGCTGCAGAATTTTCAGGATGGGGCCCTGATCTCATCAGATATAGGCCCACTTCAACTACTAGCCTTCCTCAAGGTTAATACCCAACCACCTTTGACAGCTCTCTATTGAAGCAGAAGACCTACCTTCTCACTAGGATTGGAGATAGAAAAGGATTCCTGCTACCCATTAGAGTGAGTCAGAGCCCTCAGCACTACATGAACACAGTAGAAATCACCTATAACAACACCTAGGCCACTGTGGCAGATAATTCATTACTGCCAAGTGGCCTACATCATATTTGACCCTCAAACAGTTCTGTGTTTTAGCTAACTGTGTTTCTAACACCTGGAATGAAAATTATCATTTGAAGTTTCAGAGAACCCCTTGGCACATTTCATCTAAACATCCAAACACCCACACTGTGTGCACACACACCATATGCATTGATCTTCTGAAGTATGAGTGACGAGAAACAACTGTTCATGTTACATTTCATTTATAATTTATAACATTTTTTAATGTGTTTTCTAATTACCAGGACAGCAAAGACTATCGTCCCTGGCATTAAGCAGAGGTTACTTTAATGACTTTTTGTGGGTCTCCATATCAAAGACTGTGGCTGTTTCTTGGGTGGACTTTCACACTCTTCAACCAACAACCCAGTTTCTCAATACCAGTTGAAATCTTAATCATGAGTACTATCCCTAGTTGTATAATATGGCACTGAAAAATAAACCAATGCGTGTTTACATTTGCCACAAATAGGGTTTTTGTTAAGTTACTCTTTATTTCAGGGTCTGATAGCCATTACAATATGAGAAGAGGATCAAACTGCCATGATTCTTTGCTCCCCTACATTCCTTCCAACTTAACAACACACTCAGTAGATTGAAGGCTGTCGAAATGTAGGGCCAACATTCCTACCGACATAATGCTGTTTGTAGGTGGTACACAAGAAATACCATCTCTTTTTAACCCCTTCCCTGCTTATGACGGAACCACTCCGTCATGAGCCACGGTCGCGCTGTGCTCATGACGGAGTGGTTCCGTCATGCTGCGGCTGTTGGCGGCCGCTCCGCCCACGCGGCGCCTTTTCCCCGCCTGTGCGGGCGTGTAACGTAAGTGGGCAGCGCCGTGACGGAACCACTCCGTCATGAGCACAGCTCGCCCGTGACTCATGACGGCGTGGTTCCGTCATGAGCACAGCGGCGCCACGCTCACCGAAAACCCCCCCAGCACCGCGGCGGAATTCGCGCCGCGGCGAAGGGGTTAAAAAATAAAACATTTATATGAAGAAACAAAAATAAGTTGACCAGGAGCACAAGAGCCACCACTTGTAAACAGAACTTTGTTGAAATACCCTTGCTCAAGCTCTTCACCTTATTTTCCGGCAACAATAGATTTCTGTAAAGGGACAGAATGACTATGCATAGGAAAAAAAGAAAAGCCTTCGGTACAAAATAGTGGAGTACTGTGGACATTCTCATAAAACATGAAAAAGCAACATATATATTTCATTAGGGTCATTGTAGTTATTAGTTTGCTAACACATGTATAAGCGTTGGCTGCAGCACACTCACAGTGTGCATTTTGGACATATATTATGGATTCATCTATTGGCCGGTGGGATTTAAGGGTGTGGAAAGATGTTTTTAAGCATTGATCTGGAATGCAGGGTTAGTGGTTAGTCCGTGGAAGTTGTGATTAGTAATGTGCTCTCAGGAAAAACTGCATCCAGTTTTTTTATGTTAATATCAAGTAGATGTGATCATTCTTGGGGGCTTTGTTTGGGTTTCATAGCGATTTTTGCTTTCTTTCCCATGTTTGGGAGTCTCTCTACGCTTATATTTTAAGTGGAG